>NC_069501.1:1155385913-1155480913 GCF_027579735.1 Bombina bombina | reverse complement strand
AAGAACCCAGGTTTAGTACGCAGAACTACCTTGTCTGAGTGAAAAATCAGATAAGGGGAATCACAATGTAAGGCTGATAACTCAGAGACTCTTCGAGCCGAGGAAATAGCCATTAAAAACAGAACTTTCCAAGATAACATTTTTATATCAATGGAATGAAGGGGTTCAAACGGAACACCCTGTAAAACGTTAAGAACTAAGTTTAAACTCCATGGTGGAGCAACAGCTTTAAACACAGGCTTGATCCTAGCTAAAGCCTGACAAAAGGACTGGACGTCTGGATTTTCTGACAGACGTCTGTGTAACAAGATGGACAGAGCTGAAATCTGTCCCTTTAATGAACTAGCTGATAAACCCTTTTCTAAACCTTCTTGTAGAAAAGACAATATCCTAGCGATCCTAACCTTACTCCAGGAGTAACCTTTGGATTCGCACCAGTATAGGTATTTCCGCCATATTTTATGGTAAATCCTTCTGGTAACAGGCTTCCTAGCCTGAATCAGGGTATCAATAACCGACTCAGAAAAACCACGTTTTGATAAAATCAAGCGTTCAATTTCCAAGCAGTCAGCTTCAGAGAAGTTAGATTTTGATGTTTGAATGGACCCTGTATCAGAAGGTCCTGTCTTAGAGGTAGAGACCAAGGCGGACAGGATGACATGTCCACTAGATCTGCATACCAAGTCCTGCGTGGCCAAGCAGGTGCTATTAGAATTACTGATGCTCTCTCCTGTTTGATTTTGGCAATCAATCGAGGAAGCAGTGGGAAGGGTGGAAACACATAAGCCATCCTGAAGTTCCAAGGTGCTGTCAAAGCATCTATCAGAACTGCTCCCGGATCCCTGGATCTGGACCCGTAGCGAGGAAGTTTGGCGTTCTGGCGAGACGCCATGAGATCTATCTCTGGTTTGCCCCAACGTCGAAGTATTTGGGCAAAGACCTCCGGATGAAGTTCCCACTCCCCCGGATGAAGAGTCTGGCGACTCAAGAAATCCGCCTCCCAGTTCTCCACTCCCGGGATGTGGATTGCTGACAGGTGGCAAGAGTGAGACTCTGCCCAGCGAATTATCTTTGATACTTCCATCATTGCTAGGGAGCTTCTTGTCCCTCCCTGATGGTTGATGTAAGCTACAGTCGTGATGTTGTCCGACTGAAACCTGATGAACCCCCGAGTTATTAACTGGGGCCAAGCCAGAAGGGCATTGAGAACTGCTCTCAATTCCAGAATGTTTATTGGAAGGAGGCTCTCCTCCTGATTCCATAGTCCCTGAGCCTTCAGAGAATTCCAGACAGCGCCCCAACCTAGTAGGCTGGCGTCTGTTGTTACAATTGTCCAGTCTGGCCTGCTGAATGGCATCCCCCTGGACAGGTGTGGCCGATGAAGCCACCATAGAAGAGAATTTCTGGTCTCTTGATTCAGATTCAGAGTAGGGGACAAATCTGAGTAATCCCCATTCCACTGACTTAGCATGCATAATTGCAGCGGTCTGAGGTGTAGGCGTGCAAAAGGTACTATGTCCATTGCCGCTACCATTAAGCCGATCACCTCCATGCATTGAGCTACTGACGGGTGTTGAATGGAATGAAGGACGCGGCATGCATTTTGAAGTTTTGTTAACCTGTCTTCTGTCAGGTAAATCTTCATTTCTACAGAATCTATAAGAGTCCCCAAGAATGGAACTCTTGTGAGAGGAAAGAGAGAACTCTTCTTTTCGTTCACTTTCCATCCATGCGACCTTAGAAATGCCAGAACTAACTCTGTATGAGACTTGGCAGTTTGAAAGCTTGAAGCTTGTATTAGAATGTCGTCTAGGTACGGAGCTACCGAAATCCCTCGCGGTCTTAGTACCGCTAGAAGAGCACCCAGAACCTTTGTGAAGATTCTTGGAGCCGTAGCCAATCCGAATGGAAGAGCTACAAACTGGTAGTGCCTGTCTAAGAAGGCAAACCTTAGATACCGGTGATGATCTTTGTGGATCGGTATGTGAAGGTAAGCATCCTTTAAATCCACTGTGGTCATGTACTGACCCTCTTGGATCATGGGTAAGATTGTCCGAATAGTTTCCATTTTGAACGATGGAACTCTTAGGAATTTGTTTAGAGTCTTTAAATCTAAGATTGGCCTGAAAGTTCCCTCTTTTTTGGGAACCACAAACAGGTTTGAGTAGAACCCTTGTCCTTGTTCCGACCACGGAACCGGATGGATCACTCCCATTGTTAACAGATCTTGTACGCAGCGTAGAAACGCTTCTTTCTTTATCTGGTTTGTTGACAACCTTGACAGATGAAATCTCCCTCTTGGGGGAGATAATTTGAAGTCTAGAAGGTATCCCTGAGATATGATCTCTAGTGCCCAGGGATCCTGAACATCTCTTGCCCAGGCCTGGGCGAAGAGAGAGAGTCTGCCCCCTACTAGATCCGGTCCCGGATCGGGGGCTCTCGGTTCATGCTGTCTTTGGGGCAGCAGCAGGTTTTCTGGCCTGCTTGCTTTTGTTCCAGGACTGGTTAGGCTTCCAGCCTTGCCTGTAACGAGCAACAGCTCCTTCCTGTTTTGGTGCAGTGGAGGTTGATGCTGCTCCTGTTTTGAAATTCCGAAAGGGACGAAAATTAGACTGTCTAGCCTTAGCTTTGGCCTTGTCTTGAGGTAGGGCGTGGCCCTTACCTCCCGTAATGTCAGCGATAATTTCTTTCAAACCGGGCCCGAATAAGGACTGCCCCTTGAAAGGTATATTAAGTAATTTGGACTTAGAAGTAACATCAGCTGACCAGGATTTTAGCCACAGTGCCCTGCGTGCCTGTATGGCGAATCCTGAGTTCTTAGCCGTAAGTTTGGTTAAATGTACTACGGCCTCCGAAATGAAAGAATTAGCTAGTTTAAGGACTCTAAGCCTGTCCGTAATGTCGTCTAGCGTAGAGGAACTAAGGTTCTCTTCAAGCGACTCAATCCAAAAAGCTGCCGCAGCCGTAATCGGCGCGATACATGCAAGGGGTTGTAATATAAAACCTTGTTGAACAAACATTTTCTTAAGGTAACCCTCTAATTTTTTATCCATTGGATCTGAGAAAGCACAGCTATCCTCCACCGGGATAGTGGTACGCTTAGCTAAAGTAGAAACTGCTCCCTCCACCTTGGGGACCGTTTGCCATAAGTCCCGAGTGGTGGCGTCTATTGGAAACATCTTTCTAAATATTGGAGGGGGTGAGAACGGCACACCGGGTCTATCCCACTCCTTAGTAACAATTTCAGTTAGTCTCTTAGGTATAGGAAAAACGTCAGTACTCGCCGGTACCGCAAAGTATTTATCCAACCTACACAGTTTCTCTGGTATTGCAATAGTGTTACAATCGTTGAGAGCTGCTAAGACCTCCCCTAGTAGTACACGGAGGTTCTCCAATTTAAATTTAAAATTTGAAATATCTGAGTCCAATCTGTTTGGATCAGAACCGTCACCCACAGAATGAAGCTCTCCGTCCTCATGCTCTGCGAGCTGTGACGCAGTATCAGACATGGCCCTAGCATTGTCAGCGCACTCTGTTCTCACCCCAGAGTGATCACGCTTGCCTCTTAGTTCAGGTAATTTAGACAAAACTTCAGTCATAACAGTAGCCATATCTTGTAATGTTATCTGTAATGGCCGCCCAGATGTACTAGGCGCCAAAATATCACGCACCTCCCGGGCGGGAGATGCAGGTACTGTCGCGTGAGGCGAGTTAGTCGGCATAACTCTCCCCTCGCTGTTTGGTGAAATTTGTTCACATTGTACAGATTGACTTTTATTTAAAGTAGCATCAATACAGTTAGTACATAAATTTCTATTGGGCTCCACCTTGGCATTGGAACAAATGACACAGATATCTTCCTCTGAGTCAGACATGTTTAACACACTAGCAAAAAACTTACAACTTGGTTATAATCTTTTTTAGCAAAAAACGTACTGTGCCTCAAAGAGGTACTAACGATTAAATGACAGTTGAAATAATGAACTGAAAAACAGTTATTGCATCAAATTTTAAAACAACACAACTTTTAGCAAAGGTTTGTTCCCATTAGTAAAAAAAAACAACACTAATTAAATTTGTACATAAGAAAACAAAACAACGTTTTTTATACACAGTCACTATAAGAATTCTCACAGCTCTGCTGAGAGAATTTACCTCCCTTCAAAGAAGTTTGAAGACCCCTGAGATCTGTCAGAGATGAACCGGATCATGCAGGAAATATAAAAGTAGCTGACTGGAATTTTTTGATGCGTAGCAAAGAGCGCCAAAAACGGCCCCTCCCTCTCCCACACAGCAGTGAAGAGAAACGAAACTGTCACAATTAAAGCAAAAAACTGCCAAGTGGAAAATAATGCCCAAACATTTATTCACACAGTACCTCAGCAATGTAAACGATTCTACATTCCAGCAAAAAAGTTTAACATGAGAATAGTTATTAAAAAGGATTAGTGACCTTTAACACAGTAGTTCCGGTGAAATACCATCCCCAGAATACTGAAGTGTATACATACATGTCATTTTAACGGTATGGCAGGCTTTTCTCATCAATTCCATTCAGAAAATAAAAACTGCCACATACCTCAATGCAGATTCATCTGCCCGCTGTCCCCTGATCTGAAGCCTTTACCTCCCTCAGATGGTCGAGAACAGCAATATGATCTTAACGACTCCGGTTAAAATCATAGTAAAAAATCTCTGTCAGATTCTTCCTCAAACTCTGCCAGAGAAGTAATAACACGCTCCGGTGCTATTTTAAAATAACAAACTTTTGATTGAAGTCATAAAAACTAAGTATAATCACCATAGTCCTCTCACACATCCTATCTAGTCGTTGGGTGCAAGAGAATGACTGGGACTGACGTAGAGGGGAGGAGCTATATGCAGCTCTGCTGGGTGAATCCTCTTGCATTTCCTGTTGGGGAGGAGTTATATCCCAGAAGTAATGATGACCCGTGGACTGATCACACATAACAGAAGAAATAAATAATTGAAATGGGTATATATTTATTTTTTGTTAAGTTGCCTAATAATTATGCACAGTAATAGTCACCTGCACACACAGATATCCCCCTAAAATAGCTATAACTAAAAACAAACTAAAAACTACTTCCAAAACTATTCAGCTTTGATATTAATGAGTTTTTTGGGTTCATTGAGAACATGGTTGTTGTTCAATAATAAAATTAATCCTCAAAAATACAACTTGCCTAATAATTCTGCACTCCCTGTATATATATATATATATATATGTTCAAACTCCAAACACTCAATATGCATATAAAGTCCAAAAAGCAGCCGCACCATATAATTTAGAAGTTTATTTGGTTAGTACAAAAGCATAAAAATGCTTTTTGAACTTTTTATGCATATTGAGTGTGACAGACCCCTCTGTCAACCTCCTTACGGATTATGGATTCGTGCATTATGTTAAGTCCCCCTGTGACCATTATAGGTACAGGGTGCAAATCCAACAGTACTGGAGGGGTTAACGTCAGTTTGAGTAACTGTTATTGGAGGGGTTAACTTCAGTTTTGAGTAACTGTTTTGTCTAAGACAGTTGGAGTTGTTTTTAAACCAGAAGTAAGCAGGAGAAGGACTATAAACAAGTATCTGAGCAAAAGGACCTGATTTGAAAGAAAACACAGAGCTCTGAGAGTTGAAGGAAAGTGTCAACCAGGTGGGAGACCTGCATAAATACCGGGCATATAGACCTCAATAAAGTAGATTCTGTTTTACCCTCAAGACGGAGCTTGGTCTCGTGTTTGTGGGGAAATTAACTGGATTCGTGTGTTGCTGATCCCGTATTCAGGGCATCTTTCATCTGGTATTAACCCTCGATAACAGGGTTATACCATAACATTGAGGATTTGGAGTGTGAACCCTGCATCAAGCACATTATTGACACTTGTGCTGAACTTATCTGGTCTTTGTGAATTACAAAATGGAATTACAAGAAGGTTTGATACAGAAGAAACATAATTTATGTAAGAACTTACCTGATAAATTCATTTCTTTCATATTAGCAAGAGTCCATGAGCTAGTGACGTATGGGATATACATTCCTACCAGGAGGGGCAAAGTTTCCCAAACCTCAAAATGCCTATAAATACACCCCTCACCACACCCACAAATCAGTTTAACGAATAGCCAAGAAGTGGGGTGATAAGAAAAAAGTGCGAAGCATAAATATAAGGAATTGGAATAATTGTGCTTTATACAAAAAAATCATAACCACCACAAAAAAGGGTGGGCCTCATGGACTCTTGCTAATATGAAAGAAATTAATTTATCAGGTAAGTTCTTACATAAATTATGTTTTCTTTCATGTAATTAGCAAGAGTCCATGAGCTAGTGACGTATGGGATAATGACTACCCAAGATGTGGATCTTCCACGCAAGAGTCACTAGAGAGGGAGGGATAAAATAAAGACAGCCAATTCCGCTGAAAAAAATCCACACCCAAAAATAAAGTTTAAATCTTATAATGAAAAAAACTGAAATTATAAGCAGAAGAATCAAACTGAAACAGCTGCCTGAAGTACTTTTCTACCAAAAACTGCTTCAGAAGAAGAAAACACATAAAAATGGTAGAATTTAGTAAAAGTATGCAAAGAAGACCAAGTTGCTGCTTTGCAAATCTGATCAACCGAAGCTTCATTCCTAAACGCCCAGGAAGTAGAAACTGACCTAGTAGAATGAGCTGTAATCCTTTGAGGCAGAGTTTTACCCGACTCGACATAAGCATGATGAATTAAAGATTTCAACCAAGATGCCAAAGAAATGGCAGAGGCCTTCTGACCTTTCCTAGAACCGGAAAAGATAACAAATAGACTAGAAGTCTTTCAGAAATTCTTAGTAGCTTCAACATAATATTTCAAAGCTCTAACTACATCCAAAGAATGCAATGATCTCTCCTTAGAATTCTTAGGATTAGGACACAATGAAGGAACCACAATTTCTCTACTAATGTTGTTAGAATTCACAACCTTAGGTAAAAATTGAAAAGAAGTTCGAACACCGCCTTATCCTGATGAAAAATCAGAAAAGGAGACTCACAAGAAAGAGCAGATAATTCAGAAACTCTTCTAGCAGAAGAGATGGCCAAAAGAAACAAAACTTTCCAAGAAAGTATTTTAATGTCCAATGAATGCATAGGTTCAAACGGAGGAGCCTGAAGAGCCCCCAGAACCAAATTAAAACTCCAAGGAGGAGAAATTGACTTAATGACAGGCTTTATACGAACCAAAGCTTGCACAAAACAATGAATATCAGGAAGATTAGCAATCTTTCTGTGAAAAAGAACAGAAAGAGCAGAGATTTGTCCTTTCAAGGAACTTGCAGACAAACCTTTATCCAAACCATCCTGAAGAAACTGTAGAATTCTCGAAATTCTAAAAGAATGCCAGGAAAATTGATGAGAAAGACACCAAGAAATGTAAGTCTTCCAAACTCGATAATATATCTTTCTAGATACAGATTTACGAGCCTGTAACATAGTACCAATCACAGAGTCAGAGAAACCTCTTTGACTAAGAATCAAGCGTTCAATCTCCATACCTTTAAATTTAAGGATTTGAGATCCTGATGGAAAAAAGGACCTTGTGACAGAAGGTCTGGTCTTAATGGAAGAGTCCATGGTTGGCAAGAGGCCATCCGGACAAGATCCGCATACCAAAACCTGTGAGGCCATGCTGGAGCCACCAGCAGAACAAACGAGCATTCCTTCAGAATCTTGGAGATTACTCTTGGAAGAAGAACTAGAGGCGAAAAGATATAGGCAGGATGATACTTCCAAGGAAGTGACAATGCATCCACTGCTTCCGCCTGAGGATCCCTGGATCTGGACAGATACCTGGGAAGTTTCTTGTTTATATGAGAAGCCATCAGATCTATTTCGGGAAGTCCCCACATTTGAACAATCTGAAGAAATACCTCTGGGTGAAGAGACCATTCGCCCGGATGTAACGTTTGGCGACTGAGATAGTCCGCTTCCCAATTGTCTATACCTGGGACATGAACTGCAGAAATTAGACAGGTGCTGGATTCCGCCCATACCAGTATTCGAGATACTTCTTTCATAGTTAGAGGACTGTGAGTCCCTCCTTGATGATTGACGTATGCCACAGTTGTGACATTGTCTGTCTGAAAACAAATGAACGATTCTCTCTTTAGAAGAGGCCATGACTGAAGAGCTCTGAAAATTGAACGGAGTTCCAAAATATTGATCGGTAATCTCACCTCCTGCATCTGTTGAAATTACAGTCCAGGTCGGAAGAACAAAAGAAGCCCCCTGAACTAAACAATGGTGATCTGTCCACCACGTCAGAGAGTGTCGTACAATCGGTTTTAAAGATATTAATTGAGATATCTTTGTGTAATCCCTGCACCACTGGTTCAGCATACAGAGCTGAAGAGGTCGCATGTGAAAACGAGCAAAGGGGATCGCGTCCGATGCAGCAGTCATGAGACCTAGAATTTCCATGCATAAAGCTACCGAAGGGAATAATTGTGACTGAAGGTTTCGACAAGCTGATATCAATTTCAGACGTCTCTTGTCTGTCAAAGACAGAGTCATGGACACTGAATCTATCTGGAAACCTAAAAAGGTTACCTTTGTCTGAGGAATCAATGAACTTTTTGGTAAATTGATCCTCCAACCATGATCTTGAAGAAACAACACAAGTCGATTCGTATGAGATTCTGCTAAATGTGAAGACTGAGCAAGTACCAAGATATCGTCCAAATAAGGAAATACCACAATACCCTGTTCTCTGATTACAGACAGAAGGGCACCGAGAACCTTTGTAAAAATTCTTGGAGCTGTTGCTAGGCCAAACGGTAGAGCCACAAACTGGTAATGCTTGTCTAGGAAAGAGAATCTCAGAAACTGATAGTGATCTGGATGAATCGGAATATGCAGATATGCATCCTGTAAATCTATTGTGGACATATAATGCCCTTGCTGAACAAAAAGCAGGATAGTCCTTACAGTTACCATTTTGAATGTTGGTATCCTTACATAACGATTCAATATTTTTAGATCCAGAACTGGTCTGAAGGAATTCTCCTTCTTTGGTACAATGAAGAGATTTGAATAAAACCCCAGCCCCTGTTCCAGAACTGGAACTGGCATAATTACTCCAGCCAACTCTAGATCTGAAACACATTTCAGAAATGCTCGAGCCTTCGCTGGGTTTACTGGGACACGGGAAAGAAAAAATCTCTTTGCAGGAGGCCTTATCTTGAAGCCAATTCTGTACCCTTCTGAAACAATGTTCTGAATCCAAAGATTGTGAATGGAATTGATCCAAATTTCTTTGAAAAAACGTAATCTGCCCCCTACCAGCTGAGCTGGAATGAGGGCCGCACCTTCATGTGGACTTAGGAGCTTGCTTTGGTTTTCTAAAAGGCTTAGATTTATTCCAGACTGGAGATGGTTTCCAAACTGATACCGCTCCTGTGGATGAAGGATCAGGCTTTTGTTCCTTATTGTGACGAAACGAACGAAAACGATTATTAGACCTAAATTTACCTTTAGATTTTTTATCCTGTGGTAAAAAAGTTCCTTTCCCTCCAGTAACAGTTGAGATAATAGAATCCAACTGAGAACCAAATAATGTATTACCCTGGAAAGAAAGGGAAAGCAAAGTAGACTTAGAAGACATATCAGCATTCCAAGTTCTAAAATAGCTAGACATATACCTGACATCAACTCTAATGATATCAAAGATGGCATCACAAATAAAATTATTAGCATGTTGAAGAAGATTAATAATGCTATGAGAATTATGATCTGTTACTTGTTGCGCTAAAGCTTCTAACCAAAAAGTTGAAGCTGCAGCAACATCCGCTAAAGATATAGCAGGTCTAAGAAGATTACCTGAACACAAGTAAGCTTTTCTTAGAAAGGATTCAATTTTCCTATCTAAAGGATCCTTAAAGGAAGTACTATCTGCCGTAGGAATAGTAGTACGCTTAGCAAGAGTAGAGACAGCCCCATCAACTTTAGGGATTTTGTCCCAAAACTCTAATCTGTCAGATGGCACAGGATATAATTGCTTAAAACGTTTAGAAGGAGTAAATGAATTACCCAAATTATTCCATTCCCTGGAAATTACTTCAGAAATAGCATCAGGGACAGGAAAAACTTCTGGAATAACTACAGGAGATTTAAAAACCTTATTTAAACGTTTAGATTTAGTATCAAGAGGACCAGAATCCTCTATTTCTAATGCAATTAAGACTTCTTTAAGTAAAGAACGAATAAATTCCATTTTAAATAAATATGAAGATTTATCAGCATCAACCTCTGAGACAGAATCCTCTGAACTAGAAGAACCATTATCAGAATCAGAATGATGATGTTCATTTAAAAATTCATCTGAAAAATGAGAAGTTTTAAAAGACTTTTTACGTTTACTAGAAGGAGGAATAACAGACATAGCCTTCTTAATGGATTTAGAAACAAAATCTCTTATGTTATCAGGAACACTCTGAGTATTAGATGTTGACGGAACAGCAACAGGTAATGTAACATTACTAAAGGAAATATTATCTGCATTAACAAGTTTGTCATGACATTCAGTACAAACAACAGCTGGAGGAACAGATACCACAAGTTTACAGCAGATACACTTAACTTTGGTAGATCCAGCACCAGGCAGCGATTTTCCAGAAGTATCTTCTGACTCAGTGTCAACGTGGGACATCTTGCAATATGTAATAGAAAAAACAAAATATAAAGCAAAATTGATCAAATTCCTTAAATGACAGTTTCAGGAATGGGAAAAAATGCCAGTGAACAAGCTTCTAGCAACCAGAAGCAATAAATAATGAGACTTAAATAATGTGGAGACAATAGTGACGCCCATATTTTTTAGCGCCAAAAAAGACGCCCACATTATGTGGCGCCTAAATGCTTTTGGCGCCAAAAATGACGCCACATCCGGAACACCGACACTTTTGGCGCAAAAAACGTCAAAAATGACGCAACTTCCGGCGACACGTATGACGCCGGAAATAGAAAAAAAAACAAATTTTGCGCCAAAAAAGTCCGCGCCAAGAATGACGCAATAAAATGAAGCATTTTCAGCCCCCGCGAGCCTAACAGCCCACAGGGAAAAAGTCAAATTTTAAGGTAAGAAAAAATTGATTTATTCATATGCATTATCCCAAATATGAAACTGACTGTCTGAAATAAGGAACGTTGAACATCCTGAGTCAAGGCAAATAAATGTTTGAATACATATATTTAGAACTTTATAAAAAAGTGCCCAACCATAGCTTTAGAGTGTCACAGAAAATAAGACTTACTTACCCCAGGACACTCATCTACATGTAGTAGAAAGCCAAACCAGTACTGAAACGAGAATCAGTAGAGGTAATGGTATATATAAGAGTATATCGTCGATCTGAAAAGGGAGGTAAGAGATGAATCTCTACGACCGATAACAGAGAACCTATGAAATAGACCCCGTAGAAGGAGATCATTGAATTCAAATAGGCAATACTCTCCTCACATCCCTCTGACATTCACTGCACGCTGAGAGGAAAACCGGGCTCCAACCTGCTGCGGAGCACATATCAACGTAGAATCTAGCACAAACTTACTTCACCACCTCCATAGGAGGCAAAGTTTGTAAAACTGATTTGTGGGTGTGGTGAGGGGTGTATTTATAGGCATTTTGAGGTTTGGGAAACTTTGCCCCTCCTGGTAGGAATGTATATCCCATACGTCACTAGCTCATGGACTCTTGCTAATTACATGAAAGAAAAGTCTTTGCCTACTATAAATAAATTATATGGTGCGGCTGCTTTTTGGACTTTTTATGCATATTGAGGGTTTGGAGTGTGAACCCTGCAGCAAGCACATTATTGACACTTGTGCTGAACTTCTCTGGTCTTTGTGAACAGTGCACAGTGCAAATTTAAAAATGGAATTACAAGAAGGTTTGATACAGAAGAAAGTTTTTGCCTACTCAGACATGAATGCAGCCCGGATCAACACTTTAGCCCGTGGAACAAGAGATTTTCTCAAAACTTCAACTATGACTGTGAGTAAAGATTATGAGAACCTAACTAAGAAACAAATTGCATTTGAATGCATTTTTATGCTTTTGTACTAACCAAATAAAATTCTAAATTATATGGTGCGGGTGCTTTTTGTCTTTCAAAGGTAATCAATCAGAAAATAAATAAATTGATTTATTAGAAGGTGTATAAATTGTTTCTTTTTGTGGACTAGGGGATCATAAACAAAGCATAACATTTTAAGAATAAAACTAGTTTTTATAAAATGTAAAAATGTTTCACAAGGATTATACTGAAAATTCAAATTTAGATCTCAAGAATAAATGGGATCTTTGCCAAAAGATTGAAAGATTAGCAAAACATCAGGATGAAAAAAAAATAATGCTTTCACATAACTTCAGAAAAGCAGGAACTACTTTAGCTGAAAAATCTTTACCTTTCAGAATCAAGAAAATACATTGGTCACTAAATATATTTTTTCTTGTGCTTGGTAAGGACTAAAATAACTGGTTTTGATTTGACTTACCTGATGTTTTAGCTCCTTAAATGCAGAGGATAATACCATGCTGTCCTCTGCAAAGCAACACAAATTCTGAAGATGACAACACATTGTCCTGAGGAAGTGCTCCTATACTGAAGATTGCAGCAACCTCCTCCACAGTAGCCAATTGCTACACTCTAAAGTGGCCCTCATCACCCCTCAGTAAAAAAGAATATTACAAGACTCATATGAAAGGAACTCCCACCTTTCAAATAAGGGGCTTTATGTACTTACGGATCTCAAGTTTGGAGAGTAATTATAATCACCTAACAGCACCTACTAGCCTCATTTTGCAGTGTTGCGGATGTCAGGGCTCATACATCCGTGTTTCTTTGAACTAATAAAATATTACAGGTATCCAAATAAATGGGGGTACTGGGTGAATGTAAAAAATAGATCGCACTTTGTGAAATTCTATATAGCATGCTTAGCAGCAGCAAAACAATCATTGGAAAGAAACTATTTTGTACATCAAAAAAACAGAATTTATGTTTACCTGATAAATTACTTTCTCCAACGGTGTGTCCAGGCCACGGCGTCATCCTTACTTGTGGGATATTCTCTTCCCCAACAGGAAATGGCAAAGAGCCCAGCAAAGCTGGTCACATGATCCCTCCTAGGCTCCGCCTTCCCCAGTCATTCGACCAACGTAAAGGAGGAATATTTGCATAGGAGAAACCATATGATACCGTGGTGACTGTAGTTAAAGAAAATAAATTATCAGACCTGATTAAAAAACCAGGGCGGGCCGTGGACCGGACACACCGTTGGAGAAAGTAATTTATCAGGTAAACATAAATTCTGTTTTCTCCAACATAGGTGTGTCCGGTCCACGGCGTCATCCTTACTTGTGGGAACCAATACCAAAGCTTTAGGACACGGATGAAGGGAGGGAGCAAATCAGGTCACCTAGATGGAAGGCACCACAGCTTGCAAAACCTTTCTCCCAAAAATAGCCTCAGAAGAAGCAAAAGTATCAAACTTGTAAAATTTAGTAAAAGTGTGCAGTGAAGACCAAGTCGCTGCCTTACATATCTGATCAACAGAAGCCTCGTTCTTGAAGGCCCATGTGGAAGCCACAGCCCTAGTGGAATGAGCTGTGATTCTTTCAGGAGGCTGCCGTCCGGCAGTCTCATAAGCCAATCTGATGATGCTTTTAATCCAAAAAGAGAGAGAGGTAGAAGTTGCTTTTTGACCTCTCCTTTTACCAGAATAAACAACAAACAAGGAAGATGTTTGTCTAAAATCCTTTGTAGCATCTAAATAGAATTTTAGAGCACGAACAACATCCAAATTGTGCAACAAACGTTCCTTCTTTGAAACTGGATTCGGACACAAAGAAGGCACGACTATCTCCTGGTTAATGTTTTTGTTAGAAACAACTTTCGGAAGAAAACCAGGTTTAGTACGTAAAACCACCTTATCTGCATGGAACACCAGATAAGGAGGAGAACACTGCAGAGCAGATAATTCTGAAACTCTTCTAGCAGAAGAAATTGCAACCAAAAACAAAACTTTCCAAGATAATAACTTAATATCAACGGAATGGAAGGGTTCAAACGGAACCCCCTGAAGAACTGAAAGAACTAAATTGAGACTCCAAGGAGGAGTCAAAGGTTTGTAAACAGGCTTGATTCTAACCAGAGCCTGAACAAAGGCTTGAACATCTGGCACAGCTGCCAGCTTTTTGTGAAGTAACACAGACAAGGCAGAAATCTGTCCCTTCAAGGAACTTGCAGATAATCCTTTCTCCAAACCTTCTTGAAGAAAGGATAGAATCTTAGGAATTTTTACCTTGTCCCAAGGGAATCCTTTAGATTCACACCAACAGATATATTGTTTCCATATTTTGTGGTAAATTTTTCTAGTTACAGGCTTTCTGGCCTGAACAAGAGTATCAATGACAGAATCTGAGAACCCTCGCTTTGATAAGATCAAGCGTTCAATCTCCAAGCAGTCAGTTGGAGTGAGACCAGATTCGGATGTTCGAACGGACCTTGAACAAGAAGGTCTCGTCTCAAAGGTAGCTTCCATGGTGGAGCCGATGACATATTCACCAGGTCTGCATACCAAGTCCTGCGTGGCCACGCAGGAGCTATCAAGATCACCGATGCCCTCTCCTGATTGATCCTGGCTACCAGCCTGGGGATGAGAGGAAACGGCGGGAATACATAAGCTAGTTTGAAGGTCCAAGGTGCTACTAGTGCATCTACTAGAGTCGCCTTGGGATCCCTGGATCTGGACCCGTAGCAAGGAACCTTGAAGTTCTGACGAGAGGCCATCAGATCCATGTCTGGAATGCCCCACAATTGAGTAATTTGGGCAAAGATTTCCGGATGGAGTTCCCACTCCCCCGGATGAAATGTCTGACGACTCAGAAAATCCGCTTCCCAATTTTCCACTCCTGGGATGTGGATTGCAGACAAGTGGCAGGAGTGAGTCTCCGCCCATTGAATGATTTTGGTCACTTCTTCCATCGCCAGGGAACTCCTTGTTCCCCCCTGATGGTTGATGTACGCAACAGTCGTCATGTTGTCTGATTGAAACCGTATGAACTTGGCCTTTGCTAGCTGAGGCCAAGCCTTGAGAGCATTGAATATCGCTCTCAGTTCCAGAATATTTATCGGGAGAAGAGATTCTTCCCGAGACCAAAGACCCTGAGCTTTCAGGGGTCCCCAGACCGCGCCCCAGCCCACCAGACTGGCGTCGGTCGTGACAATGACCCACTCTGGTCTGCGGAAGCTCATCCCCTGTGACAGGTTGTCCAGGGACAGCCACCAACGGAGTGAATCTCTGGTCCTCTGATCTACTTGTATCGTCGGAGACAAGTCTGTATAGTCCCCATTCCACTGACTGAGCATGCACAGTTGTAATGGTCTTAGATGAATTCGCGCAAAAGGAACTATGTCCATTGCCGCTACCATCAAACCTATTACTTCCATGCACTGCGCTATGGAAGGAAGAGGAACAGAATGAAGTATTTGACAAGAGTTTAGAAGTTTTGATTTTCTGGCCTCTGTCAGAAAAATCCTCATTTCTAAGGAGTCTATTATTGTTCCCAAGAAGGGAACCCTTGTTGACGGAGATAGAGAACTTTTTTCTACGTTCACTTTCCACCCGTGAGATCTGAGAAAGGCCAGGACAATGTCCGTGTGAGCCTTTGCTTGAGGAAGGGACGACGCTTGAATCAGAATGTCGTCCAAGTAAGGTACTACTGCAATGCCCCTTGGTCTTAGCACCGCTAGAAGGGACCCTAGTACCTTTGTGAAAATCCTTGGAGCAGTGGCTAATCCGAACGGAAGTGCCACAAACTGGTAATGCTTGTCCAGGAATGCGAACCTTAGGAACCGATGATGTTCCTTGTGGATAGGAATATGTAGATACGCATCCTTTAAATCCACCGTGGTCATGAATTGACCTTCCTGGATGGAAGGAAGAATTGTTCGAATGGTTTCCATTTTGAACGATGGAACCTTGAGAAACTTGTTTAGGATCTTGAGATCTAAGATTGGTCTGAATGTTCCCTCTTTTTTGGGAACTACGAACAGATTGGAGTAGAACCCCATCCCTTGTTCTCCTAAAGGAACAGGATGAATCACTCCCATTTTTAACAGGTCTTCTACACAATGTAAGAATGCCTGTCTTTTTATGTGGTCTGAAGACAATTGAGACCTGTGGAACCTCCCCCTTGGGGGAAGCCCCTTGAATTCCAGAAGATAACCTTGGGAGACTATTTCTAGTGCCCAAGGATCCAGAACATCTCTTGCCCAAGCCTGAGCGAAGAGAGAGAGTCTGCCCCCCACCAGATCCGGTCCCGGATCGGGGGCCAACATCTCATGCTGTCTTGGTAGCAGTGGCAGGTTTCTTGGCCTGCTTTCCTTTGTTCCAGGCTTGCATTGGTCTCCAGGCTGGCTTGGCTTGAGAAGTATTACCCTCTTGCTTAGAGGACGTAGCACTTGGGGCTGGTCCGTTTCTGCGAAAGGGACGAAAATTAGGTTTATTTTTGGCCTTGAAAGACCTATCCTGAGGAAGGGCGTGGCCCTTGCCCCCAGTGATATCAGAGATAATCTCTTTCAAGTCAGGGCCAAACAGAGTTTTCCCCTTGAAAGGAATGTTAAGCAATTTGTTCTTGGAAGACGCATCCGCTGACCAAGATTTTAACCAAAGCGCTCTGCGCGCCACAACAGCAAAACCAGAATTTTTCGCCGCTAACCTAGCCAATTGCAAAGTGGCGTCTAGGATGAAAGAATTAGCCAATTTGAGAGCATGAATTCTGTCCATAATCTCCTCATAAGAAGAAGAATTATTATTGAGCGCCTTTTCTAGCTCATCGAACCAGAAACACGCTGCTGTAGTGACAGGAACAATGCATGAAATTGGTTGTAGAAGGTAACCTTGCTGAACAAACATCTTTTTAAGCAAACCTTCTAATTTTTTATCCATAGGATCTTTGAAAGCACAACTATCTTCTATGGGTATAGTGGTGCGTTTGTTTAGAGTAGAAACCGCCCCCTCGACCTTGGGGACTGTCTGCCATAAGTCCTTTCTGGGGTCGACCATAGGAAACAATTTTTTAAATATGGGGGGAGGGACGAAAGGTATACCGGGCCTTTCCCATTCTTTATTTACAATGTCCGCCACCCGCTTGGGTATAGGAAAAGCTTCGGGGGGCCCCGGGACCTCTAGGAACTTGTCCATTTTACATAGTTTCTCTGGAATGACCAAATTCTCACAATCATCCAGAGTGGATAACACCTCCTTAAGCAGAGCGCGGAGATGTTCCAATTTAAATTTAAATGTAATCACATCAGGTTCAGCTTGTTGAGAAATTTTCCCTGAATCTGAAATTTCTCCCTCAGACAAAACCTCCCTGGCCCCCTCAGACTGGTGTAGGGGCCCTTGAGAACCAATATCATCAGCGTCCTCATGCTCTTCAGTATTTTCTAAAACAGAGCAGTCGCGCTTTCGCTGATAAGTGGGCATTTTGGCTAAAATGTTTTTGATAGAATTATCCATTACAGCCGTTAATTGTTGCATAGTAAGGAGTATTGGCGCGCTAGATGTACTAGGGGCCTCCTGTGTGGGCAAGACTGGTGTAGACGAAGGAGGGGATGATGCAGTACCATGCTTACTCCCCTCACTTGAGGAATCATCTTGGGCATCATTTTCTCTAAATTTTGTGTCACATAAATCACATCTATTTAAATGAGAAGGAACCTTGGCTTCCCCACATTCAGAACACAGTCTATCTGGTAGTTCAGACATGTTAAACAGGCAAAAACTTGATAACAAAGTACAAAAAACGTTTTAAAATAAACCGTTTCTGTCACTTTAAATTTTAAACTGAACACACTTTATTACTGCAATTGCGAAAAAGTATGAAGGAATTGTTCAAAATTCACCAAAATTTCACCACAGTGCCTTAAAAGTATTGCACACCAAATTTGGAAGCTTTAACCCTTAAAATAACGGAACCGGAGCCGTTTTTATCTTTAACCCTTTTACAGTCCCTGGTATCTGCTTTGCTGAGACCCAACCAAGCCCAAAGGGGAATACGATACCAAATGACGCCTTCAGAAAGTCTTTTCTATGTATCAGAGCTCCTCACACATGCATCTGCATGTCATGCTTCTCAAAAACAAGTGCGCAATAGAGGCGCGAAAATGAGACTCTGCCTATGATTAGGGAAAGCCCCTAGAGAATAAGGTGTCCAATACAGTGCCTGCCGGTTATTTTACATAATTCCCAAGATTAAAATAATTCCTCAAGGCTATGGAGTATAAAATATGTTTATATATAAATCGATTTAGCCCAGAAAATGTCTACAGTCTTAAAAAGCCCTTGTGAAGCCCTTTTTTTCTTTCTGTAATAAAAATGGCTTACCGGACCCCATAGGGAAAATGACAGCTTCCAGCATTACATCGTCTTGTTAGAATGTGTCATACCTCAAGCAGCAAAAGTCTGCTCACTGTTCCCCCAACTGAAGTTAATTCCTCTCAACAGTCCTGTGTGGAAACAGCCATCGATTTTAGTAACGGTTGCTAAAATCATTTTCCTCTTACAAACAGAAATCTTCATCTCTTTTCTGTTTCAGAGTAAATAGTACATACCAGCACTATTTTAAAATAACAAACTCTTGATTGAATAATAAAAACTACAGTTAAACACTAAAAAACTCTAAGCCATCTCCGTGGAGATGTTGCCTGTACAACGGCAAAGAGAATGACTGGGGAAGGCGGAGCCTAGGAGGGATCATGTGACCAGCTTTGCTGGGCTCTTTGCCATTTCCTGTTGGGGAAGAGAATATCCCACAAGTAAGGATGACGCCGTGGACCGGACACACCTATGTTGGAGAAATTACCATTGCAAATCAATTAATTTTTTTTCTTTCTTCTACTTCTTTTGGATCAACAGTAGAAACAATGTGTAAAATGTTGAACTTGATGAGCCTGTGCCTTTTTAAAAAACTATATAACTATGTAACTACAAAACTACATAAACCGCAAAAGATCGCTATTGTGGCTCTTCCTTGTTGCCATATAGATCTATTTTGACAAAGCTTCATTTCCTGGAATTTCCATAAAGCCATTAGTGTGAAAACTTCCTAGGATGGATCTTCCAAAAAATTGGGAAATATGTCTTTTAGTCGAAATAACCTAGAATATAAACAACCAAAACCGTACCTCAATTAACATCTGTACCTGTAGCCTCTCATATTACAGGTATTCTATGAACATCCTTCTGATGTTTGATTTATGCAACTACTGCCATGTTGCCCAAACATGAAGCGGTTAATAAAGTGGAAATCTCTGAGCTCTAAAACATTTATTGGTAGTTAGAATTTGAAAAGGGACCGTCTCGCCTATGCCTGGAGAGGATTCCAAATCACCTAGCAACCATAGCTGCATCTACTGAGATAAGAGTACTCATCTGTAGCTGCAGACAGACTTACTCTGCCACTGATACTAGAATCTTGGTAAAGATACTCAGAACAGTGACCAAGGGTAAAAGCACAAGCTGGAAACAGGAAAAACATTTTGCTTTCCCTAATAAAATCATTTCTTTTGCGGTGGTTGAGAGTCTACGAGTCCTTACTGCTGGGAATTACACACTTGTCCACTAAGAGGAGGCAAAGATACCTAACCTTTTACAAGCTTTTAATCCATCTCACCTCTCTGATACCCCATCTAACGTAGCCAAGAAAAGAAGAAAAATAGAGAAGTAGTAAACGACAAAGCAGGGTAAAAGAGGTGCACATTAAAACTGCCGTCCATAGGGAAAATATAAGAGGGCGGGTCTAGTGGATATAAATGTATCAGGTAAGCATACATTTTGCTAACTTTCATAAGATGGTGAGAGTCCACACCTAATTGTATGAAATGTCTAATATACAAGGAGTAAAAACTAACCTGTGAGCACAATTATTAGGCACCCGGAGGCAGAACTTTTTTTCACTTTCTGCGATGAGATTTTTTTAGTGAAAATTTTTCTGCAGGTTATTTTTAAATATAATTCAATTTTAAATTAGGCATTTACACTAAAGCACCAGTTCAATTGCAGTGTGTTGGTCAACTGGAGAATAACGCAATTTTAAAAGTTTTATAATATATTACAGCAGTTGAATATTAGATTGCAAATTAGCTGCAGACAAACATATCAATTGTAAAATGTCTCTTGAAAAAAAAAGATGCATTGCTCATAAGAATATCTTACCTTCAGAAAAAACAGCTTTGCAGACTGGGAAAGACTAGGGGCAGGTTTGAAAAAAATCTGAGAACCATTCAACAATCTACTGCTATGCAGCTCTTCTGCATATTTGACTGTTCATTTCAAACAGCACTTTGCTGTGGATGCTCTGTGTTAAGGAAAACTTACACAGTGCAGCCAGAGCAAAGCTCTGTTTGAAGAGAACAGCCTGATGTGGAGCAGCGCTGCAAAGTTAAAGCAGTAACAGTTCCTGCATGTGTTCTGTTCTTTCTGCAGACATGCTGCATTTTCTGCGATTACATCTCAGATCACTGCATGTTCTGCCTTCGGGATTAGGCATAAAAAAGTATATACAATCATATGACTCAGAAATCGTCAGTGCGATCATGTCACTCAGAAATGGTGCTGATTGGACCCTGGGGACTGCATACGTTGCTGGGCACGTCCCCCAGTCAAATTGTCTGTATCTTCAACAAGGATGGAAGCAGGGTTCAGCCAAGGTAAGGACGTTCTATGTCATCCTAAGGGTGTTAAAGCCCAGTGTTTAAAGAACAGCATGGGACAGTCTAAGGGAGTCAAATGGTTAATGGTATTTTGCCAAAATTATTCTACTATGTAGTCTTGTATGGTTAATGTGTATCCTTAATAAGAAAGTATTTAACAAAAAAATGCTAGAATGTTGCTAAATAGGCACACTTCAACCCTAGTTCATCCATGGCTGTATGAAAATGTTAATGTGGTCTGTAGAAAAAACACAAACTACACTGTCTCACAGTGTAACTTGACTATAAACGGTTTAAAGGAGGCTACTAAATGGTACATGGCCAGCTGTATCTCTTCACCAGCAGTACTACACCCTTAAATTGTAGGTGGCAGCCCATCAGGAAAATACTGGAGTCCTAGTAGACCAATCCAGCCTTGGGACCAGTGTAATATTTTGCAATATTATTAACATTTTCTTTCATTTATGAATTCTACTTTAGTCATGGCTTTCATAATTTAACATAAATTGATTAAATGATAATTTGTGGAGCAAACATTGAAAATATTTCATATTAACTAATGTTAGTTTAATATTGCCTTAAATTTTAGCCAGGTGGTCAGTAAAATCAGCCAGGTGGTACGCCCACTAAAAAAGCACTTGGAAAACACTGTATAATATAATCACAAGTTAAAACCTGTCTGCAAACAGTCTGATGTAAAGTCCTAGTATGCCCCAGAGAAACTTCTATTGTGCATATATATATATAATCATAAAAGTATTGTGGAAATGTTATAGCTACACTAAGTATTGCGCTCAATAACGATGAACGCCCAGGTAAAATAAAAGGTTTCCATGTTTATTGCCACATATATGCTTTAAAAACAATCACAATCACCCGAGTTATAAGTCTACTAAATAGCTGGGGATTTAAACCATCATCCTCACACCAGCTGACCATTTGGAAATCCAGATGGCAACAGGGTGGAAAACTATGCAAGCCTATGACTATTCTTTATAGTTTAATAGAAGGGGTTCTGTCCCCAGACAAAGCCCCACAGATAACAAAATGGGAAAAAAGAATAAATATCTCTATCCCGACCCTAGTATGGCAACACACCCTCCTCACCAAAAAAGCCATTCACTGCATCACTCTATGTGAGAACTATTTTAAAATCCTTACACATTGGTACTATGTCCCCATACGATTAGCCCAAATGTTCCCCAATACAGCTCTTAAATGTTGGAGAAACTGTGATCACATAGGAGATATGATACACATATGGTGGGACTGTCCAAAACTCAAATCCATATGGAACAACTGTTTCCCAACACTAGCTAGAATAGGGATACATCTCGCCAAATCACCAACTGCAGCTTTGTTACACATAGGTACATGCACCTTACCCAAACACCATAGCTACTTATGCGTTTACCTTTTCTCTGCTATAAAACATTCCATAGCTAGATTATGGAAGACAGAAGCTTCCCCTACCTGGCCCACCATATTAACACCATGGCCTATATATACTCCATGGAAAGAAGCGTTTTTCACTCCCTGGACAATTCTGACCTTTTTAAAATGATTTAGGCTGATTGGAAATCCCTATTTAACACTCAATGGCTTCCTAACACCGACCTTTAACACAATGAGGAATGCCTCTCTAAATCGGCTTCCTCCTCATAAAACTGCTTCCTCCCTTATAATGTTCCCCCACTACCCCAGACTACCACAACCCTTACTCTCTAACAATCCCTTATTCTCCTGGACCTCTTAACCCCCTCCCCTCCCCCCAATTCTCTAGACCTAATTTTTAGATATACAATGTTATACTGATGAACAATATTATTGTATTATTGTCTGTTTCTGAGGGATCTGTGAATCCCTACTACAATTTGATCCATATGGATGTGTATTTTGGATGTATCCTGCTATAACTTTATTTTCGTAAAAAATAAAAAACTTCAACTTAAAAAAAAACAATCACAATCACTCAGGTTTACTCTTTAAGACCATTGTATACCATTAATAGCTAAACATGTAGAATACAAAAGTTCTATTACAATGTAAACCGTAGTATCCCCTTGTCTATATTTATATAAAATAATGACTATTACATTTTCTGATTACAGTACTATACTATATTTCTGATTCATACTACTTATACAAAAATATTGAAAATTATATATAATTATATAAAACTACCATTACGGTTGCATGTATAACCTGTGTTATGACATGTAAATATGTAAAGTGCTTCTTAAACTTGGGGTCTTGACCACCCCACCTCACCCCCCCACCAAAGTCCCTTAAACACACACACAAAGGGAGACAAACGAGCGGAAGTGGTTTCTGGTCCAACTCAATAAATTACTAGAAGCACAGAGATCATATATACCACTCATGCCTGATATCCCTTTGTAAATGCAGGTACATACATGAAACCTTTATTGATTCATATGCTAGAAATATTTATTATTTTATTGGAGATATATAAAATATTCTGATAAAAACATATACTGTTGTCAGTTAAATAACCATGTCAAAACATAAGAATGTACAATATAATTTTCTGGATCTACCTGACTCACAGGACATATACTATACACAGCTAAAGGAGTGGTATGACTTGTCTCTGCAGGAGAAATTGAGGAGTGGGTTATTCTGTTTAATTATATTGCACATTCTTGTCTTTTGATGTGGTTATTTAACTGACAACAGTATACATTTTTATCACACTATTTTTGATATATCTCCAATCTAATAAATATCAGTCAAACCCCTCCTATAGCGGTTTATAATATATGTGCTGTGAGTCAGGTAGATCCAGAAAATTACAGATTCCATTGGACTCTATAATTTAACCTATCCACAGGCCAAACACACTCCATTAAGGTCTCCTTGCATAAGATGTACAAATGGCAACTTCCTAAACACAACAGCCCCTTGTGATGGTAATACAGTACAATTGATGGAAGAGCAAAAGCGAGGGTCCAAAAGTCACGCTCACTTATTCAGGGCAGCAGTCTCAAATACAGCACCAACAGTTGCTGCATCGGCCAACCCAGTGCTGTGGAGAATGCTGAACTTGTCAACTTCCGCCCCTCAAAGCGGTGATCACTCTCAAGTGAAATGCAATTAGAGCTTAACATAGGAGTAGGTACAAATGGAAAAGGGGTTGGTTTAACAAAATAGAATGTTGCACAGCAGACATGAGGCTGACATACATCCATGATAGCCTTGAAGAAGCCCCGTTAGATGAAACCTATGTTCTTTGCAGCACTGGTTTGCAGCACTGGTTTGACAACAGTATTTGGTTTTTATCAGAATATTTTTTATATATCTCCAAAAAAATAATAAATATAGCTAGCACTTGACTCTCTAAAGCTTTCATGTGTGTACATATATTTACAAAGGGGTATCAGGCAAGATTGCCGTTTTTGATCTCTTCTAGTAATTTAATGAATATTGTAATTAATAGATCATAGCACCAGTACTTATTTGAATCTTTTCCATGCCTACTTATTTCTCCTGAGCAGCCTTGAAGATTATTTAACCTGTTTGACTCTGGTACAACTGTAAGCTAAGTTGCAATTACTAACCAAACAACAGCAGTGAAGCAATTAGGCAGAAAAGAATAGGAGGTTGCTGTTGACTTCCGCGTGTACTTTAAATGTACATTACATTTGAAGTGTAAATGTCTCCAACTCTTTACACAACCATGGTCATAAAGAAATATTAATGCAGATAAAATGATGTATATTAATGGAACATATGGACTGTGCGTATGTATATGTTTGTGTGTATATGTATGTGTGTGTGCGCAAGTATTTATAAGTGTGTATGTATATGTTTGTGTGAGTATTTATGAGTGTGTCTATATGTGTGTGAGTTTATATGAGTAAGTGTGTATGCATGAGTGACGATGTGTATGAGTGTTTGTGTATAAGTGAGTATTTTTATTTTCCATATTTTGCCTAATGTGAGGTAGGCACAGAGTTAATTTTGTACATCTTCAAAATATGCACAAACATTTTAGTCACTTGGCTAAAAATTGCATGCAACAATTTTTTTCTGCACACTGCACAATAAAATGACAGAGCATTGTGTGCAGAGTACATACAGCAAATGGGTGGTGTTTATCGTCACACTCAGAGGAGAAGCTAGATACAGCAAATGGGTGGTGTTTATCGTCATACTCAGAGGAGAAGCTAAATACAGCAAATGGGTGGTGTTTATCGTCATACTCAGAGGAGAAGCTAGATACAGCAAATGGGTGGTGTTTATCGTCACACTCAGAGGAGAAGCTAGATACAGCAAATGGGTGGTGTTTATCGTCACACTCAGAGGAGAAGCTAAATACAGCAAATGGGTGGTGTTTATCGTCACACTCAGAGGCGAAGCTAGATACAGCAAATGGGTGGTGTTTATCGTCATACTCAGAGGCGAAGCTAGATACAGCAAATGGGTGGTGTTTATCATCATACTCAGAGGCGAAGCTAGATACAGCAAATGGGTGGTGTTTATCGTCATACTCAGAGGCGAAGCTAGATACAGCAAATGGGTGGTGTTTATCGTCACACTCAAAGGTGAAGCTAGATACAGCAAATGGGTGGTGTTTATCGTCATACTCAGAGGAGAAGCTAGATACAGCAAATGGGTGGTGTTTATCGTCATACTCAGAGACGAAGCTAGATACAGCAAATGGGTGGTGTTTATCGTCATACTCAGAGGCAAAGCTAGATACAGCAAATGGGTGGTGTTTATCGTCATACTCAGAGGCGAAGCTAGATACAGCAAATGGGTGGTGTTTATCGTCACACTCAGAGGAGAAGCTAGATACTGCAAATGGGTGGTGTTTATCGTCATACTCAGAGGCGAAGCTAGATACAGCAAATGGGTGGTGTTTATCGTCATACTCAGAGGCGAAGCTAGATACAGCAAATGGGTGGTGTTTATCGTCATACTCAGAGGAGAAGCTAGATACAGCAAATGGGTGGTGTTTATCGTCATACTCAGAGGCGAAGCTAGATACAGCAAATGGGTGGTGTTTATCGTCATACTCAGAGGAGAAGCTAGATACAGCAAATGGGTGGTGTTTATCGTCACACTCAGAGGCGAAGCTAGATACAGCAAATGGGTGGTGTTTATCGTCATACTCAGAGGCGAAGCTAGATACAGCAAATGGGTGGTGTTTATCGTCATACTCAGAGGAGAAGCTAGATACAGCAAATGGGTGGTGTTTATCGTCATACTCAGAGACGAAGCTAGATACAGCAAATGGGTGGTGTTTATCGTCACACTCAGAGGCGAAGCTAGATACAGCAAATGGGTGGTGTTTATCGTCATACTCAGAGGCGAAGCTATATACAGCAAATGGGTGGTGTTTATCGTCACACTCAGAGGAGAAGCTAGATACAGCAAATGGGTGGTGTTTATCGTCATACTCAGAGGCGAAGCTAGATACAGCAAATGGGTGGTGTTTATCGTCATACTCAGAGGCGAAGCTAGATACAGCAAATGGGTGGTGTTTATCGTCATACTCAGAGGCGAAGCTAGATACAGCAAATGGGTGGTGTTTATCGTCATACTCAGAGGCGAAGCTATATACAGCAAATGGGTGGTGTTTATCGTCATACTCAGAGACGAAGCTAGATACAGCAAATGGGTGGTGTTTATCGTCATACTCAGAGGCGAAGCTAGATACAGCAAATGGGTGGTGTTTATCGTCATACTCAGAGACGAAGCTAGATACAGCAAATGGGTGGTGTTTATCGTCATACTCAGAGGCAAAGCTAGATACAGCAAATGGGTGGTGTTTATCGTCATACTCAGAGGCGAAGCTAGATACAGCAAATGGGTGGTGTTTATCGTCATACTCAGAGGCGAAGCTAGATACAGCAAATGGGTGGTGTTTATCGTCACACTCAGAGGAGAAGCTAGATACAGCAAATGGGTGGTGTTTATCGTCATACTCAGAGGCGAAGCTAGATACAGCAAATGGGTGGTGTTTATCGTCATACTCAGAGGCGAAGCTAGATACAGCAAATGGGTGGTGTTTATCGTCATACTCAGAGGCGAAGCTAGATACAGCAAATGGGTGGTGTTTATCGTCATACTCAGAGGCGAAGCTAGATACAGCAAATGGGTGGTGTTTATCGTCATACTCAGAGGCGAAACTAAATACAGCAAATGGGTGGTGTTTATCGTCATACTCAGAGGCGAAGCTAAATACAGCAAATGGGTGGTGTTTATCGTCATACTCAGAGGCGAAGCTATATACAGCAAATGGGTGGTGTTTATCGTCATACTCAGAGGCGAAGCTAGATACAGCAAATGGGTGGTGTTTATCGTCATACTCAGAGGCGAAGCTATATACAGCAAATGGGTGGTGTTTATCGTCACACTCAGAGGAGAAGCTAGATACAGCAAATGGGTGGTGTTTATCGTCATACTCAGAGGCGAAGCTAGATACAGCAAATGGGTGGTGTTTATCGTCATACCCAGAGGCGAAGCTAGATACAGCAAATGGGTGGTGTATATCGTCACACTCAGAGGAGAAGCTAAATACAGCAAATGGGTGGTGTTTATCGTCATACTCAGAGGCGAAGCTAGATACAGCAAATGGGTGGTGTTTATCGTCATACTCAGAGGCGAAGCTAGATACAGCAAATGGGTGGTGTTTATCGTCATACTCAGAGGCGAAGCTATATACAGCAAATGGGTGGTGTTTATCGTCATACTCAGAGGCGAAGCTAGATACAGCAAATGGGTGGTGTTTATCGTCATACTCAGAGGCGAAGCTAGATACAGCAAATGGGTGGTGTTTATCGTCATACTCAGAGACGAAGCTAGATACAGCAAATGGGTGGTGTTTATCGTCACACTCAGAGGCGAAGCTAGATACAGCAAATGGTGGTGTTTATCATCATACTCAGAGGTGAAGCCTACATTAAAGATACATGGAGTAAGACAAAGAAACTAAGTGAATGGCTATGAAAGTTGAATTTACTTATTTCCGCTTATAATCCTTTGACTTGTGTGCTATATTTATGTATAAAAAAGAGAAGGGACATTGTACACTAGATTTTTCTTTGCATAAATGTTTTGTATTTATATATAGGAGTGTTTTTAATTTTTTTTTATAGTTTTGCTTATTTTTATTATAACATTGTGATGATTTTCAGAATTCGAACCAAGCCCCACAGTGCCATATGTATACATGTGTTTACAGCTGGCTCCTGTTTATGTTATCTGTAAGGTGGGGGGGGTCTTCACTTCTTGTTCTACAGCCTCTTTCACTGGGTGTCCCAGTATAATCTCCTCAACAGTGCTAAACTGTGAGCTTCTAGGTAAGTTTTTAAAAGGTTTTATACTGGATTTTTAGATCAGTATATGTGCATATTCTTCTTTATAGTAGTGTCTATTACATGCATTTATATGAAAATTGGTGTATACTGTCCCTTTAACTGACAAAATATGTTGTTTACACTTGGCCCATCTTTTCTCCAAGCTGTTCAATTTTACAGAACGAAATGCAGTATACAGCTATTCCTAAATCCAAACCTCTTAGGTCCAGAGTAGTCTGCAAAAAGGGTTTTGCTCCGGAACTAATGCAAATTAATGGTTAAGAGTGTGATATCTTATTTCCATAATTAAGGTTGCCTTTATAAATACAACAAATTAATTGATCATTTGTGAATTAAAACAATCTCCTTACATTTAAAGGGAATAGTAAATACATGGATATGCAAATAGTACCCCCTGTATATATACAAGACACTAAAAGCAATATTTAAAGACATTTTGAGCAATAAGTATATTTTTTCTAGTTTTCTTATTTTCTTGTTAAGATCTTAAATCAGATTTTTACAGCACGGCTATTAAATCTCGGCACCTGAAATACCAAATCCCTGAGCCGTGTTTGTTTTTGTATCTCAGACATGTTGACAGGCAAGTTCTTCTGAGTAAGTGGTCAAGTGAACCTGTAATGCACAAAGGACCCCCTGAAGATGTAGCCAACCAACCATGACCCACATAGGGATTAAGTCCTGTTTCAGGCTGTAAAGTCAACTGGGATAAAATGAAGTTTGATATATTTTACACAGCTTGCTTTCCAAATTGACTTATCCCAACACCTTATATTAGACATAATCAACTTGCAATTAATAGGTCACTTGTAAGCAAATGTTATAAGAGCTCTGCCAAGTTCATGCTTTGTAGTGCCTCTGAGTTTCTGCCTAATTTTTGATATAAGATTTGACCATCATGTCTGCTATATACCGACATCAGACCATACCCCTTGCTCTAAACCTTTAGGACTGCTACATACCCACTTTAGACCAGATACCTGACCCTCAAAAATAATCAAAGGTAAGTACTTATGTGTAAACTAAAAATGAAAATACAACTGAAAAACACAGTGTATATAAAATAAGATAAGTATATATCACAGAGCCTAAAGAGGACCGGAATAGTGTCCCAAAACGTGCTTGATTGTAGTGTAGTGATGTGATGATCTTTACCCACCTCACAAGAAAGAAAGAAAAACACAAAATAGTAAAGCCTTTTAGGGAAAGTGGTCTCACCACTGAGGAAATAGTACTCTAACTTTTCTGAGCTATGACTAAGCTCTTAGTTGATAGGCAGATTGGTATAAAACCCCACGGCTACCCTGGAGACTCAGGAACTCCAAAGTGGATTAAAGACAATATTTATTCTAAAAACATAGGACAGACATACTGACTGTATACACAAGGGAATATCATAGCATACTAAAAGCGATCTCGAGTCTAGGAATTAGGGAAAAGTGAGGCAGACTTACTATTGAGAAGTCTGCAGTGGGCATTACAAGTTCTGAGATTAGAAAACCCACCATTCTCAGATTTAAATTACCGGAAAAATGGGGGGGGGGGGGATAAATAATGAAAGCATATTCCATTCAATCTCTAGGTGTTTACTGTCCCTTTAAATAATGGTCTCAATTCATGACATTCAAGAAATGATTTCCTATTATTATGAATACATTTATTTTCAGTGTCAAAACACTTTCAATCATAAATGTAGTTTACTATAAGTTAATAGTTTAGAAGAGACAAAAGAGCTATATTTGTACCTAACTATAGTAGCATTCTAGGTTTTTCTTCCTGTAGCGGCAGCTCTCTTTAAAGCTGATCTCTTTTTTTCCCAAGGGACAGCCTACTTGATTTAATGTTATTGTTTAAAAAGAAAAATAACTCCTTTAATAACCATTTCCCAGCTTTGCACAGCCAACCTTGTTATATTAATATACTTTCTAACAGCTAAATCACAAAATATCTGCCTGTTTCTAAACCACTACAGCCCGCCCTCTCAGTGCATTTTATTAGCTTTTCATAGCCAGACACTGCTAGTTCTTGTGTGCAACATAGATTACATTGTGAAAAAGGACGCCAGAAAGTCCCAGGAGGTGCGCTCATGCAAAACGATGACGTAGGGAGACAGGAAACAGCCGCACTCTTGTATGGAAGGAATCCAAGGATGTCAATCTAAAATGAAGAAAAAAAGAAGAGGCGCCACATGGTGTGGTAAAAACAAAAAAGGTGTTCCCACAGGAGATAGGAGACCCAGAGCCCTAGGTAGTGGAGACTCACAAAACAAGGCGGCACTACCGGAGTGCCAGACAAGGCGGCACGGGACACTCAGAGTCACCTGTATGACTCGCAGCTTCCACTAGAGCGTGCAGCGTAAGGTTAGGATACCAATGATAGCCAATCAGAAGACGCTGACCGTCCGATAGCTCGTGCAAAACAGCTGACGCCAGACGGGCAGGATGTGCCGACTCAGGAAGCAGGGAGTAGCCATAAAGGAGGGTGTGTGTGTGGCAGGAGACACAGAGATACTATTTTTTTAAACAAAGCCTCTAAAGTTTTAAAACAATATATAAATTGTATGTATGTCAGAATTGCCAGCCCCCTAGAACGGGCAGTCTGGCTAAGTATACTAAACACCTATATCATTTTATAAATTTACATTTATACACACCCAACAATGCGTGGGCATTTACATTCCTTTTCACATGCATGGGCAAAGCTGTACATGAAGACTTTTGCCAGGTCTTCTGACAACTTTGCCGCACGCCTCTGTCTCCAGATCTGACTCGGGAATGGCTGCGTTTGACGTCGGTGATGGAACTCAAGATAACAATGCACATGAGTTAGAATTTTCAACATCAGAGCGCACGCGTGGGCTTCACACAAGTACCCTGAACTGCAGGGAAGGGAGAACGCTAGTTGCCCACTGAGAATTGCTAATGTAAATTAGCCTCACTGTGGGTTTGAAAAACTACAGTTTTTTGAGCCGGGATAGCAGACGAACGGAACAAAAAGCACAGCTCAAGGTATTTGAAGATGATATTGAATGTATTAATACTATTATCGGTTATCTGTAAAGCGCCAACATATTCTGCAGCGCTATTGATTAATATATAGGTTCTGACGTTACCATCCCTTTAAGTGTATGATACAGCTTTTCAAGAAGACAACAATATCACTGACCTGTGATTGCACTCAGCTTCTGTCACAGGGTACAAGAATGGAACCCAACTAACCAGCACTTATGAAGGGTTAAAATAAGAGAATGACTTAGAAGAGAGCTGCAGGCACAGGAGGAAAACATAATAGTATGATGAGGCGTAGCCATGTGCCACTGTTATAGTGCCAAGCAGTTTATCCCTTTAAAACAAGAAATGGTTGTGTTTATTAATGTGAATGCTTAGAATGCACAAAGACTTTAAAAGGGACACTGAACCCAAATGTTTTCTTTCGTGATTCAGATTTACTCCTATTATCAAATTTTCTTCATTCTCTTGGTATCTTTATTTGAAAAGCAAGAATGTAAGTTTAGATGCCGGCCCATTTTTGGTGAACAACCTGGGTTGTTCTTGCTGATTGGTGGATAAATTCACCCACCAATAAACAATTGCTGTCCAGGGTTCTAAACCAAAAATTGTCTGGCTCCTTAGCTTAGATGCTTTCTTTTTCAAATAAAGATAGCAAGAGAACGAAGAAAATTGATACTAGGAGTAAATTAGAAAGTTGCTTAAAATTGCATGCTCTATCTGAATCACGAAAGAAAAAAATTTGGGTTCAGTGTCCCTTTAACCCTGAAAAAAGCAACATAAATAAGCAAGATATTCCATTCAACGTCGATCAGGATTGTTCAGTTAAAGGGACAGTAAAGTCACAAAAAATATTTCATGATTTAAATAGGGCATGTAATTTTAAACAACTTTCCAATTTACTTTTATTACCAATTTTGCTTTGTTCTCTTGGTATTCTTAGTTGAAAGCTAAATCTAGGCGGTTCATGTGCTAATTTCTTAGACCTTGAAGACTGCCTCTAATAGGAAAGCATTTTGACAGTTTTTCACCACTAGAGGGAGTTAGTTCATGTGTTTAATATAGATAACATTGAGCTCCGGCACGTGAAGCTCCTAAGAGCAAGCACTGACTGGCTAAAAATGCAAGTCTGTCAAAAGAACTGAAAGAAGGGGGCAGTTTGCAGAGGCATAGATACAAGGTAATCACAGAGGTAAAAAGTATATTATCATAACTGTGTTGGTTATGCAAAATTGGGGAATGGGTAATAAAGGGATTATCTACCTTTTTAAACAACAAAAATTCTGGTGTTTACTGTCCCTTTAAAGTCTAAAAACCTGTAAAAAGCTGCTTGAGAAGGGATCTATGGCGAGATTGAATTCCACTGTCAAAGTCTCTCAATGCAAAGCATTAGTAAAATGAATGTGATGTTAAGCCACTAAAAACCATCGCCTAGATTACGAGTTTTGTCGGTAAGGCTATGCGGTGCTAACTAGCAGTTTTTCATTACCGCTCACCTACAGTAACGCTGGTATTATGGGTCTTTAGAAACCCAGCGTTAGCCGCAAAAAAGTGAGCGTAGAGCAAAATTTAGCTCCACTTCTCACCTCAATACCAGCGCTGCTTACGTTAGCGGTAAGCTGGTAAAACGTGCTCGTGCATGATTTCCCCATAGGAATCAATTGGGGAGAGCCGGCTGAACAAAAAACACCTGCAAAAAAGCAGCGTAAAACTCCTAATTCAGCCCCATGGATTCCTATGGGGAACTACTTTTTATGTCTACACCTAACACCCTAACATGAACCCCGAGTCTAAACACCCCTAATCTTACACTTATTAACCCCTAATCTGCCGCCCCCGACATCGCAGACACCTACATTATATTATTAACCCCTAATCTACCGCTCCGGACACCGCCGTCACCTACATTATACTTAAGAACCCCTAATCTGCTGCCCCCAACATCGCCGAACCCTACATTATATTTATTAACCCCTAATCTGCCGCCACCACCTACCTACACTTATTAACCCCTAATCTGCCACCCCCAAAGTCGCCGCCACTATATTAAATGTATTAACCCCTAAATCTAAGTCTAACACTATCCCTAACCCCCCTTAACATCAGCCAATAGGATTTTTCCTACCTTAATTCCGATTGGCTGATGATCTTCAAGGGGCTAGTGTTAGGTTTTATTAAGGGGGTATTGGATGGGTTTTAGAGTAGGGTTGGGTGTGTGGGTGGGGGGTTTTAATGATGGGGGGTGTATTGTATTTTTTTTTTACAGATAATAGAGCTGATTACTTTGGGGCAATGCCCCGCAAAAGGCCCTTTTAAGGGCTATTTATAATTTAGTATAGGGTAGGGATTTTTATTATTATGGGGGGCTTTTTTATTTTATTGGGGGATTAGATTAGGTGTAGTTAGTTTAAAAAACTTGTAATTTAGTGGGGGGGTTTCGTACTTTAGATAATTTTTTTCAATTGTATTTAATTGTAGTTAGTTTACGTAATTAATTTAATTATAGTGTAGTGTTAGGTGTAATTGTAACTTAGGTTAGGATTTATTTTACAGGTAAATTTGTCTTTATTTTAACTAGGTAGCTATTAAATAGTTAATAACAATTTAATAACTATTGTACCTAGTTAAAATAAATACAAAGTTGCCTGTAAAATAAAAATAAACTCTAAGCTGGATACAATGTAACTATTAGTTATATTGTAGCTAGCTTAGGGTTTATTTTATAGGTAAGTATTTAGTTTTAAATAGGAATAATTTAGTTAATTGTAGTTATTTTATTTAGATTTATTTAAATTATATTTAAGTTAGGGGGTGTTAGGGTTAGATTTAGAGGTTAATACATTTAATACAGTTGCAGCGACGTTGGGGGTGGCAGATTATGGGTTAATAAATGTAGGTAGGTGTCGGCGATGTTAGGGACGGCAGATTAGGGGTTAATCAAATTTAACTAGTGTTTGCGATGCGGGAGGGCGACGGTTTAGGGGTTAATAAATATTTTATAGTGGCAGCGATGTCCGGTTCGGCAGATTAGGGGTTAAAAATATTTTTTTAAGTGTTTGCGATGTGGGGGGGCCTCGGTTTAGGGGTTAATAGGTAGTTTATGGGTGTTAGTGTACTTTTTAGCACTTTAGTTAAGAGTTTTATGTTATGGCGTTAGCCCATAAAACTCTTAACTACTGACTTTAAAATGCGGTATCAGTCTTGACAGGAGAGGCTGTACCGCTCACTTTTTTGCAGACTCGTAATACCGGCGTTATGCAAGTCCCATTGAAAATATAGGATATGCAATTGACGTAAGTGGATTTGCGGTATTTTCTTGTCCGACCAAAAAAGTGAGCGGTGAGCCTGTCATTTCAAGACTCGTAATACCAGCGGGCGTTAAAAAGCAGCGTTAGGACCTTTTAGCTCTGCTTTTTAACCCTAACGCACAACTCGTAATCTAGCTGCATGTTAACTGGATCATTTAATGCTTTTGAATAGAAAGGAATTGCCTTGAAAACTATGTTAAAGTGAATGTAAAGTTTCATGAATGAGTGCTCGTTTTTTAAAAATAGTATTAAAAACAGGGGCACTTTCATTAATGAAACTTTACATTGCAGCATTTTTTTAAAAACCTTATTTCTTTAGCAAAGCCGGATCGGCGATCCCCCACCCGCAGCTCCTCTGTACTTACATCAGCAATGACAAAACCGGCTTCCTTCAATCATGGTGTGCACCCCAGAGCGTTCATCTCGTGAGGCCACACCGTTATTGGAGGAAGCCGGTTTCGTCATTGCTGTGCTAAGTACAGCATGAGAAGCGGGCAGGGGATTACCGCTCCGACTTTGCTGAAGAAAAAGGTATTTAAAAAAAAAAGGGACGGAAAAGTCAAGACTAAACTTCCATGATACATAAAGAGCATGCAATTTTAAATCAACTTTCCAATTTAATGTGAATATCTCATTGGCTTTTATCTCATGGAACCTTGTGGTTTCATGTCCCTTTAAAGTCATGAAAAGCAATTCCCGGGCTTCCTCCGACTGAAACACAGCAATATAAGATATCTATTTTATCAGTTTAATCAGCTCTAAAGTATGCTTCTCAGAAACCCTCTGTTTGACCATTTACACTTTTAATATGATTTATTTTTACATGTATCTTGTCAGAAAAAAACCCCCAGATTATTTGCTATCCACTGTCCATCAGAAGCCTTAAATTCTCCTGGCACCTGTCATAACATGACAACAAATCAATCTGAATCAGTATCTGCTACTGCAAGTCATTTGCTCATTTCTTTGACCTAACACAGATATATGAATCAATATGAGACCAGGTTCAGCTGTATGTGGAAGCACTGGAAAATATTCCATACTTCAGTAATTACTGATTACAAAGACAACTGGAATAAACAGATTGTTGATAAATCATTAGTTATTTTTTTCTGACCTACATCTATAATGCGTTATTACAGACGATAGTACAAGAACCACTTCTATAAAACTAAACAAAAAAAATCAGTAAATCAGTATTACATTTATTTTAATTTTTAATAACGCTATAAGGAGAGATACATTATTAGGATCATGTAGGAAATATGCTCAAAATAAATGCCTATCAATATAACTAGTTCTAGATTATTTGATATGTGGATACATTTAAAAAAAAAAAAAAATGAAGTGTATGTATGACGAACCAAAATTTAAGCTTGCCTGATAAATTTCTTTCTTTCCATGCATGGAGAGTCCACGTCATCCCAATCATTAGTGGTATATTCACTCCTGGCCAGCAGGAGAAGGCAAAGAGCACCACAGCAAAGCTTTTAAGTGTCACTTCTCTTACCCATAACCCCCCAGTCATTCAGCCGAAGGGAAATGGAAAAAGAAGATAACACAAAAGTATAGAGGTGACTGAGGGTGAACAAAAAAATACTGTCTAATTAAGGGTCGGGGTTGTGGATAATCCAGGTCTGGAAAGAAAGAAATGTATCAGTTTTCTTTCCTAAGACATGGAGATTCCACAACGTCATTCTAATTACAAGTAGGAACCAATACCCAAGCTAGAGGACACTGAATGAACAGGGAGGGAGAACAAGACAGTAGGCCTAAACCGAAGGCACCACCACTTGAAGAACCTTTCTCCCAAAAGAAGTCTCAGCCGAGGCAAAAGTATAAAATTTCGAAAAAGTATTCAGAGAGGACCATGTTTCAGCCCTGCAAATCTGTTCCACAGAAGCCTCATTCTTGAAAGCCCAAGAAGAGGAAACAGCCCTAGTGGAATAAGCCGTAATTCTCTCAGGAGGCTGCTGTCCAGCAGTCTCATAAGCAAAACGAATAATACTTCTCAACCAGAGGGAAAGACCCCTATGCTTCTGACCCCTATGCTGAGAAACAAACAGGGCAGAAGACTGGCGAAAATTCTTAGTAGCCTGTAGGTAGAATTTTAGAGCGTGCACAACATCCAAGTTATGCAGCATACGTTCCTTTTGAGAAGAAGGATTAGGACAGAGAGAAGGAACAACAATTTCCTGATTAATATTTCTATCCGAAACCACCTTAGGGAGAAACCCCAATTTAGTACGAAGGACCGCCTTATCCGCTTGAAAAATAAGGTAAGGAGAATCGCACTTCAGAGCCAAGAGTTCAGAAACTCTGTGAGCAGAAGAATTAGGAATAAGAAACAAAACTTTCCAAGATAACAACTTAATATCTACAGAATGCATTGGCTCAAACGGAGCCTGCTGCAAAACTCTAAGAACTAGGTTAAGACTACAAAGAGGAGCAACAGGTTTAAACACGGGTCTGATTCTGACCAGAGCCTGACAAAAAGATTGAACATCTGGTACGTTCGCCAGACGTTTATGTAAAAAGAATAGATAAAGCAGAAATCTGACCTGTCAGGGAACTGACAGACAACCCTTTCTCCAGACCTTCCTGGAGAAAAGACAAAATTCTAGGAATCCTGACCTACTCCAATAGAAGCCCTTTGATTAACACCAATATAAGCATTTACGCCATACACAGGCTTGCGAGCCTGAAGCATGGTGTCAATGACTGACTTAGAAAAACCACGCTTAGTCAGAACTAAGCGTTCAATCTCCATGCAGTCAGCTTCAGAGAAACGAGATTTGGATGTAGGAAACGACCCTGAGTTAGAAGGTCCTTCCTCAGAGGTATCCTCCAAGGAGGAAGAGATGACGTCTACACTAGGTCTCCAAACAAGATCCTGCAAGGCCATGCAGGAGGTATTAGAATTACAGATGCTCTCACCTGCTTGATACAAACAATGACTCGTGGAAGGAGAGTAAACGGAGGAAACAGGTATGCTAGACTGAAATCTCAAGGAACCGCCAGAGCATATATCAGGAAGGCCTGAGGATCGATTGACCTTGAACCGTACCTTGGAAGCTTGGCGTTCTGACGAGACGCCATCAGATCCAACTCCGGCACCCCCCACTTGAAGGTTAACTTGGAGAACACCTCCGGATGGAAAGTCCACTCCCCGGGATGAGAGGTATGTCTGCTCAGAAAATGCGCCTCCCAGTTGTCCACTCTTGGAATGTGGATGGCAGATAGAAGACAATTGTGAGCTTCCGCCCACTGAATAATCTGTGTCACCTCCTTCATGGCCAAGGAACTCGGAGTTCCTCCCTGGTGGTTGATGTAGGCCACTGAGGTGATGTTGTCTGACTGGAATCTGATAAACCGGGCTAAAGACAACTGAGGCCAGAACATTAGAGCATTGAAGATATTTATCAGAAGAGAAGAATCCTCTCAAGTCCATAGGCCCTGAGCCTTTAACGAGTCCCAGATTGATCCCCAGCCTACCAGGCTGGCGTCCGTGGTCACAATCTCCCAGGAGCGTCTCCGAAAGCATGTTCCCTGAGACAGATTATCCTGAGAAATCCACCATGAAAGAGAGTCTACTGCCAACTGGTCCAGATCTATCCTCTGAGACAGATTCTAATGGTCTCCATTCCATTGTCTGAGCATGCATAATTGCAGAGCTTTCAAATGGAATCAAGTAAAGGGAACGATGTCCATTAAAGCAACCATCAGACCACTTACCTCCATGCATTGAGCTACTGACGGCCGGACAGTAGACTGTAGAGAGAGGCAAGAAGAGATAATTTTTGCTTTTCTGACCTCCATCAGAAAAATCTTCATAGATAGGGAATCTATTATGGTCCCCAAGAAAACCACCCTTGTAGCTGGAACAAGGGAACTCTTTTCCAGATTCACTTTCCATCCGTGGGAACGAAGAAAAGACAACAAGATCTCCGTATGAGATTTTGCTTGTTGAAAAGATGGAGCTTGAACCAAGATGTCGTCCAGATAGGGCGTCACCACGATTCCTTGTGTCAGGGACACTGTACCTTTAAGCAGTAACATTCCTTTCTCTCCACCTATTGGTTGCTTTCCTGTTAAAATCCTGCAACTTCCTGGCAATCACTGCTTAGTAATTCTTGTTTGACCTAACAAACACCTGAAGACCTGAGCTAAACTTGAAATACACCTGAGAAGGGATAAATCCACTGTTCAACTATTTTCCAGTCTCACAAGGACAAACTTAACTTAATCGTCTGTGGCTGAATACGCCAAACGATCTGCAACTCATTTCATCAAAACTTAGAAGAATTATACTGAACTACAATCAAGCGATAAGGAATTCCCAACTCTCACCACTGCTGTCTCTGCCTTGTAAAATTCACAGTCAGTGTGATTCGTTACCATATCGGCATCTCTGTTTCAGCCACACACTGGAGCTGTACCCTCCCCCAACACAGGCTTCCGCCATCACACGCTGCAGGGAAACGCCGGGGACAGAACCTGATCAACCGACTGCAGTGTAAATCAGCCACATTCAGCAAGGAATAAATAAGGTAAAATTAACATCGCTTATTTAACAATAACGCATTGACGAACTGTTTAATACCAAGTAATTATTACTCCGGAGAAAAGTAATATCCAATTACATTTCCTGCATGATTCAAGGTATTCGTTTATACAGCCTTTGAAACTCATCATATAACTAAAAAAGCCTGAACTTCACAGAAACAGAAACTCTGGGATTAACTCTAATCTGTACAACTTCATACTTGTTACAGACTTTAAACCATATTACTTGCTTGCTTGCAATATTAATTAAACTCACTGCCACAAAGATACCCTTCATACATAGGGGGATTCTAAAACCTCAGTGACACAAACAATAACCAGGTTTACTACTACTGTTTTATAAATAAACTGTGTATTACCTACTGCATTCACCAACTCATAGATAAAGAAGTAATCTGCAGCTGAGCTCCTTAAAGGGATAATAACCTCCTTACACCCTGAGACCTGACAACTGCCAAGAGAGCCCCCAGAACCTTTGAAAAAATTCTGGGAGCTGTGGCAAGGTCAAACGGAAGAGCAAGAAACTGAAAATGCTTGTTTAGGAAAGCGAATCTCAGGAATTTGTGATGAAACCCTGTGGATGGGAACATAAAGATACCCGTCCTTCAGGTCTATGGTCGTGATGAACTGACCTTCTTGGACTAAAGGAAGAATGGAATGAATGGTTTCCATTTTGAAGGACGGTACCCTGAGAAATTTGTTGAGACACTTCAGGTCCAAAATGGGTCGAAAAGTTCCCTCTTTTTTGGGAACCACAAACAGATTTGAATAAAACCCTAGACCCTGTTCCCTTAGAGGAACTAGAACAATCACTCCCAGGGAGAAAAGGTCCTGAATGCAGTTCAAGAATGCCTCTCTTTTTACCTGGTCTGCAGATAATCTTAAGAGGTGGAATCTGCCTGTCAGGTCTCCTGTCAGTCATTTCATAGCCCTTCCCACTTTGTCTTTAAGAGTATCCTGTTTCCTGTAAACAGGTGCTTAGTATTGTAACTGCTTTTCAGCAGGTGTATGTGCAGTTGTTTCTTAGGATACAAACCTAACATAAACTCTTTTCTCTAAGCCACTTGGACATCTGAACTAAGGAATAAAACTCCTCTCTACTACTGCAGCATTTATTGTCCCTGCAGTTTCTGAAGCTACATTGGACCGCAACATATTTCACAGCACACCTACCTATTACAAAATCTTGTGCTTCCTTCTTGCCACATCTCCACAGGCACTTAGTGGTTATTTCCTGAGTACAAGTCAACTAACCAGAAGAAAACCAAGGCAATAACAAAGAGGAAAACCGGATTGTAAAACAGGAACTTAGCCACGCCCCCCTTTTGTGACATCACACTCTGTTCATTCAGCTCCGGTGCAGCCTACTCTGATTAAGTGTGTCAGGAGCCTGTCAGCAAGTCTGAATAGGATTGATCCATCTCTACACTATCTGATACAAGGTAACATCTTGCCTGAACTAATAAACAGAAAACAGAATTTATGTTTACCTGATAAATTACTTTCTCCAACGGTGTGTCCGGTCCACGGCGTCATCCTTACTTGTGGGATATTCTCTTCCCCAACAGGAAATGGCAAAGAGCCCAGCAAAGCTGGTCACATGATCCCTCCTAGGCTCCGCCTACCCCAGTCATTCGACCGACGTTAAGGAGGAATATTTGCATAGGAGAAACCATATGATACCGTGGTGACTGTAGTTAAAGAAAATAAATTATCAGACCTGATTAAAAAACCAGGGCGGGCCGTGGACCGGACACACCGTTGGAGAAAGTAATTTATCAGGTAAACATAAATTCTGTTTTCTCCAACATAGGTGTGTCCGGTCCACGGCGTCATCCTTACTTGTGGGAACCAATACCAAAGCTTTAGGACACGGATGAAGGGAGGGAGCAAATCAGGTCACCTAAATGGAAGGCACCACGGCTTGCAAAACCTTTCTCCCAAAAATAGCCTCAGAAGAAGCAAAAGTATCAAACCTGTAAAATTTGGTAAAAGTGTGCAGTGAAGACCGAGTCGCTGCCCTACATATCTGATCAACAGAAGCCTCGTTCTTGAAGGCCCATGTGGAAGCCACAGCCCTAGTGGAATGAGCTGTGATTCTTTCAGGAGGCTGCCGTCCGGCAGTCTCGTAAGCCAATCTGATTATGCTTTTAATCCAAAAAGAGAGAGAGGTAGAAGTTGCTTTTTGACCTCTCCTTTTACCAGAATAAACAACAAACAAGGAAGATGTTTGTCTAAAATCCTTTGTAGCATCTAAATAGAATTTTAGAGCGCGAACAACATCCAAATTGTGCAACAAACGTTCCTTCTTTGAAACTGGTTTCGGACACAAAACAGAATTTATGTTTACCTGATAAATTACTTTCTCCAACGGTGTGTCCGGTCCACGGCGTCATCCTTACTTGTGGGATATTCTCTTCCCCAACAGGAAATGGCAAAGAGCCCAGCAAAGCTGGTCACATGATCCCTCCTAGGCTCCGCCTACCCCAGTCATTCGACCGACGTAAAGGAGGAATATTTGCATAGGAGAAACCATATGTTACCGTGGTGACTGTAGTTAAGAAAATAAATTATCAGACCTGATTAAAAAAACCAGGGCGGGCCGTGGACCGGACACACCGTTGGAGAAAGTAATTTATCAGGTAAACATAAATTCTGTTTTCTCCAACATAGGTGTGTCCGGTCCACGGCGTCATCCTTACTTGTGGGAACCAATACCAAAGCTTTAGGACACGGATGAAGGGAGGGAGCAAATCAGGTCACCTAAATGGAAGGCACCACGGCTTGCAAAACCTTTCTCCCAAAAATAGCCTCAGAAGAAGCAAAAGTATCAAATTTGTAAAATTTAGAAAAAGTGTGCAGTGAAGACCAAGTCGCTGCCTTACATTACTGATCAACAGAAGCCTCGTTCTTGAAGGCCCATGTGGAAGCCACAGCCCTAGTGGAGTGAGCTGTGATTCTTTCAGGAGGCTGCCGTCCGGCAGTCTCATAAGCCAATCGGATAATGCTTTTAATCCAGAAGGAGAGAGAGGTAGAAGTTGCTTTTTGACCTCTCCGTTTACCAGAATAAACAACAAACAAAGCCAAAGTTTGTCTGAAAACCTTAGTAGCTGCTAAGTAAAATTTGAGAGCACGAACTACATCCAAGTTGTGTAACAAACGTTCCTTCTTTGAAACTGGATTAGGACACAAAGAAGGCACAACTATCTCCTGGTTAATGTCTTTGTTAGAAACAACTTTTGGAAGAAAACCAGGTTTAGTACGCAAAACCACCTTATCTGCATGGAACACCAGATAAGGAGAAGAACACTGCAGAGCAGATAATTCTGAAACTCTTCTAGCAGAAGAAATTGCAACCAAAAACAAAACTTTCCAAGATAATAACTTAATATCAACGGAATGTAAGGGTTCAAACGGAACCCCCTGAAGAACTGAAAGAACTAGGTTGAGACTCCAAGGAGGAGTCAAAATTTTGTAAACAGGCTTGATTCTAACCAGAGCCTGAACAAAGGCTAGAACATCTGGCACAGCTGCCAGCTTTTTGTGAAGTAACACAGACAAGGCAGAAATCTGTCCCATCAAGGAACTTGCAGATAATCCTTTTTCCAATCCTTCTCGAAGGAAGGATAGACTCTTAGGAATCTTAACCTTGTCCCAAGGGAATCCTGCAGATTCACACCAACAGATATACCAAATTATGTGGTAATTTTCTGGTTACAGGCTTTCAGGCCTGAACAAGAGTATTAATAACAGAATCTGAGAACCCTCGCTTTGATAAGATCAAGCGTTCAATCTCCAAGCAGTCAGCTGGAGTGGGTCGAACGGACCTAGAACAAGAAGGTCTCGTCTCAAAGGTAGCTTCCATGGTGGAGCCGATGACATATTCACCAGATCTGTATACCAAGTCCTGCGTGGCCACGCAGGAGCTATCAAAATCACCGACGCCCTCTCCTGATTGATCCTGGCTACCAGCCTGGGGATGAGAGGAAACGGCGGGAACACATAAGCTAGTTTGAAGGTCCAAGGTGCTACTAGTGCATCCACTAGAGCCGCCTTGGGATCCCTGGATCTGTACCCGTAGTAAGGAACTCTGAAGTTCTGACGAGAGGCCATCAGATCCATGTCTGGAATGCCCCACGGTTGAGTGACTTGGGCAAAGATTTCCGGATGGAGTTCCCACTCCCCCGGATGCAATGTCTGACGACTCAGAAAATCCGCTTCCCCATTTTCCACTCCTGGGATGTGGATAGCAGACAGGTGGCAGGAGTGAGACTCCGCCCATAGAATGATTTTGGTCACTTCTTCCATCGCTAGGGAACTCCTTGTTCCCCCCTGATGGTTGATGTATGAACTTGGCCCTCGCTAGCTGAGGCCAAGCTTTGAGAGCATTGAATATCGCTCTCAGTTCCAGAATATTTATCGGTAGAAGAGATTCTACCCGAGACCAAAGACCCTGAGCTTTCAGGGATCCCCAGACCGCGCCCCAGCCCATCAGACTGGCGTCGGTCGTGACAATGACCCACTCTGGTCTGCGGAAGGTCATCCCTTGTGACAGGTTGTCCAGGGACAGCCACCAACGGAATGAGTCTCTGGTCCTCTGATTTACTTGTATCTTCGGAGACAAGTCTGAATAGTCCCCATTCCACTGACTGAGCAGGAACAGTTGTAATGGTCTTAGATGAATGCGCACAAAAGGAACTATGTCCATTGCCGCTACCATCAAACCTATCACTTCCATGCACTGCGCTATGGAAGGAAGAGGAACGGAATGAAGTATCCGACAAGAGTCTAGAAGTTTTGTTTTTCTGGCTTCTGTCAGAAAAATCCTCATTTCTAAGGAGTCTATTATAGTTCCCAAGAAGGGAACCCTCGTTGACGGAGATAGAGAACTCTTTTCCACGTTCACTTTCCATCCGTGAGATCTGAGAAAGGCCAGGACAATGTCCGTGTGAGCCTTTACTTGAGGAAGGGACGACGCTCGAATCAGAATGTCGTCCAAGTAAGGTACTACAGCAATGCCCCTTGGTCTTAGCACCGCCAGAAGGGACCCTAGTACCTATGAGAAAATCCTAGGAGCAGTGGCTAATCCGAAAGAAAACGCCACGAACTGGAAATGCTTGTCCAGGAATTCAAACCTTAGGAACCGATGATGTTCCTTGTGGATAGGAATATGTAGATACGCATCCTTGAAATCCACCTTGGTCATGAATTGACCTTCCTGGATGGAAGGAAGAAGTGTTCGAATGGTTTCCATCTTGAACGATGGAACCTTGAGAAACTTGTTCAAGATCTTGAGATCTAAGATTGGTCTGAACGTTCCCTCTTTTTTGGGAACTATGAACAGATTGGAGTAGAATCCCATCCCTTGTTCTCCTAATGGAACAGGATGAATCACTCCCATTTTTAGCAGGTCTTCTACCCAATGTAAGAATGCCTGTCTTCTTATGTGGTCTGAAGACAACTGAGACCTGTGGAACCTCCCCCTTGGAGGAAGCCCCTTGAACTCCAGAGAATAACCTTGGGAGACTATTTCTAGCGCCCAAGGGTCCAGAACATCTCTTGCCCCAGCCTGAGCGAAGAGAGAGAGTCTGCCCCCCACCAGATCCGGTCCCGGATCGGGGGCCCGCATTTCATGCTGTCTTGGTAGCAGTGGCAGGTTTCCTGGCCTGCTTTCCTTTGTTCCAGCCTTGCATAGGTCTCCAGGCTGGATTGGCTTGAGAAGTATTACCTTCCTGCTTAGAGGACGTAGCCCTTGGGGCTGATCCGTTTCTGCGAAAGGGACGAAACTTAGGTTTATTTTTGGTCTTGAAAAGACCTATCCTGAGGAAGGGCGTGGCCCTTGCCCCCAGTGATATCAGAGATAATCTCTTTCAAGTCAGGGCCAAAGAGTGTTTTCCCCTTGAAAGGAATGTCAAGCAATTTGTTCTTGGAAGACGCATCCGCTGCCCAAGATTTTAACCAAAGCGCTCTGCGCCACAATAGGAAACCCAGAATTTTTTCGCCGCTAACCTAGCCAATTGCAAGGTGGCGTCTAGGGTGAAAGAATTAGCCAATTTAAGAGCACGAATTCTGTCCATAATCTCCTCATAAGAAGAAGAATTACTAATAATCGCCTTTCCTAGCTCAAACTAGAAACACGCGGCTGCAGTGACAGGGACAATGCATGCAATTGGTTGTAGAAGGGAACCTTGCTGAACAAACATCTTTAGCAGACCTCTAATTTTTTATCCATAGGATCTTGGAAAGCACAACTATCTTCTATGGGTATAGTGGCGCGCTTGTGTAGAGTAGAAACCGCCCCCTCGACCTTGGGGACTGTCTGCCATCAGTCCTTTCTGGTGTCGACTATAGGAAAACAATTTTATAAATATGGGGGGAGGTACTAAAGGTATACCGGGCCTGTCCCATTCTGTAGTAACAATGGACGCCACCCGCTTGGATATAGGAAAAGCTTCGGGGGGCCCCGGGGCCTCTAAGAACTTTTCCATTTTACATAGTGGTTCTGGAATGACCAGATAATCACAATCATCCAAATTGGATAACACCTCCTTAAGCAGAGCGCGGAGATGTTCCAACTTAAATTTAAAAGTAATCACATCAGGTTCAGCTTGTTGAGAAATGTTTCCTGAATCTGAAATTTCTCCCTCAGACAAAACCTCCCTGGCCCCCTCAGACTGGTGTAGGGGCCCTTCAGAAACCATATCATCAGCGTTCTCATGCTCTACAGAATTTTCTAAAACAGAGCAGTCGCGCTTTCACTGATAAGTGGGCATATTGGCTAAAATGTTTTTGATAGAATTATCCATTACAGCCGTTAAATGTTGCATAGTAAGGAGTATTGGCGCACTAGATGTACTAGGGGCCTCCTGTATGGGCAAGACTGGTGTAGACGAAGGAGGGGATGATGCAGTACCATGCTTACTCCCCTCACTTGAGGAATCATCTTGGGCATCATTTTTACTAAATTTTTTTATGACATAAAATACATATAGTTAAATGAGAAGGAACCTTGGTTTCCCCACAGTCAGAACACAATCTATCTGGTAGTTCAGACATGTTAAACAGGCATAAACTTGATAACAAAGCACAAAAAACGTTTTAAAATAAAACCGTTACTGTCACTTTAAATTTTAAACTAAACACACTTTATTACTGCAATTGCGAAAAAGTATGAAGGAATTGTTCAAAATTCACCAAAATTTCACCACAGTGTCTTAAAGCCTTAAAAGTATTGCACACCAAATTTGGAAGCTTTAACCCTTAAAATAACGGAACCGGAGCCGTTTTTATATTTAACCCCTTTACAGTCCCTGGAATCTGCTTTGCTGAGACCCAACCAAGCCCAAAGGGGAATACGATACCAAATGATGCCTTCAGAAAGACCTTTCTATGTATCAGAGCTCCACACACATGCAGCTGCATGCCATGCTGTCCTCAAAAACAAGTGCGCCATACCGGCGCGAAAATGAGACTCTGCCTATGCTTTGGGAAAGCCCCTAAAGAATAAGGTGTCTAAAACAGTGCCTGCCGATATTATTATATCAAAATACCCAGATAAAATGATTCCTCAAGGCTAAATATGTGTTAATAATCAATCGATTTAGCCCAGAAAAAGTCTACAGTTTAAATAAGCCCTTGTGAAGCCCTTATTTACAATCGTAATAAACATGGCTTACCGGATCCCATAGGGAAAATGACAGCTTCCAGCATTACATCGTCTTGTTAGAATGTGTCATACCTCAAGCAGCAAGGGACTGCAAACTGTTCCCCCAACTGAAGTTAATTGCTCTCAACAGTCCTGTGTGGAACAGCCATGGATTTTAGTTACGGTTGCTAAAATCATTTTCCTCATACAAACAGAATTCTTCATCTCTTTTCTGTTTCTGAGTAAATAGTACGTACCAGCACTATTTGAAAATAACAAACTCTTGATTGAATAATGAAAAACTACAGTTAAACACTAAAAAACTCTAAGCCATCTCCGTGGAGATGTTGCCTGTACAACGGCAAAGAGAATGACTGGGGTAGGCGGAGCCTAGGAGGGATCATGTGACCAGCTTTGCTGGGCTCTTTGCCATTTCCTGTTGGGGAAGAGAATATCCCACAAGTAAGGATGACGCCGTGGACCGGACACACCTATGTTGGAGAAAGAAGGCACGACTATCTCCTGGTTAATGTTTTTGTTAGAAACAACTTTTGGAAGAAAACCAGGTTTAGTACGTAAAACCACCTTATCTGCATGGAACACCAGATAAGGAGGAGAACACTGCAGAGCAGATAATTCTGAAACTCTTCTAGCAGAAGAAATTGCAACCAAAAACAAAACTTTCCAAGATAATAATTTAATATCAACGGAATGTAAGGGTTCAAACGGAACCCCCTGAAGAACTGAAAGAACTAAGTTGAGACTCCAAGGAGGAGTCAAAGGTTTGTAAACAGGCTTGATTCTAACCAGAGCCTGAACAAAGGCTTGAACATCTGGCACAGCTGCCAGTTTTTTGTGAAGTAACACAGACAAGGCAGAAATCTGTCCCTTCAAGGAACTTGCAGATAATCCTTTCTCCAATCCTTCTTGAAGAAAGGATAGAATCTTAGGAATCTTTACCTTGTCCCAAGGGAATCCTTTAGATTCACACCAACAGATATATTTTTTCCATATTTTGTGGTAAATTTTTCTAGTTACAGGCTTTCTGGCCTGAACAAGAGTATCAATAACAGAATCTGAGAACCCTCGTTTTGATAAGATCAAGCGTTCAATCTCCAAGCAGTCAGCTGGAGTGAGACCAGATTCGGATGTTCGAACGGACCTTGAACAAGAAGGTCTCGTCTCAAAGGTAGCTTCCATGGTGGAGCCGATGACATATTCACCAGATCTGCATACCAAGTCCTGCGTGGCCACGCAGGAGCTATCAAGATCACCGACGCCCTCTCCTGATTGATCCTGGCTACCAGCCTGGGGATGAGAGGAAACGGCGGGAATACATAAGCTAGTTTGAAGGTCCAAGGTGCTACTAGTGCATCTACTAGAGTCGCCTTGGGATCCCTGGATCTGGACCCGTAGCAAGGAACCTTGAAGTTCTGACGAGAGGCCATCAGATCCATGTCTGGAATGCCCCACAGTTGAGTAATTTGGGCAAAGATTTCCGGATGGAGTTCCCACTCCCCCGGATGTAATGTCTGACGACTCAGAAAATCCGCTTCCCAATTTTCCACTCCTGGGATGTGGATTGCAGACAGGTGGCAGGAGTGAGTCTCCGCCCATTGAATGATTTTGGTCACTTCTTCCATCGCCAGGGAACTCCTTGTTCCCCCCTGATGGTTGATGTACGCAACAGTCGTCATGTTGTCTGATTGAAACCGTATGAACTTGGCCTTTGCTAGCTGAGGCCAAGCCTTGAGAGCATTGAATATCGCTCTCAGTTCCAGAATATTTATCGGTAGAAGAGATTCTTCCCGAGACCAAAGACCCTGAGCTTTCAGGGATCCCCAGACCGCGCCCCAGCCCATCAGACTGGCGTCGGTCGTGACAATGACCCACTCTGGTCTGCGGAAGGTCATCCCTTGTGACAGGTTGTCCAGGGACAGCCACCAACGGAGTGAGTCTCTGGTCCTCTGATTTACTTGTATCTTCGGAGACAAGTCTGTATAGTCCCCATTCCACTGACTGAGCATGCACAGTTGTAATGGTCTTAGATGAATGCGCGCAAAAGGAACTATGTCCATTGCCGCTACCATCAAACCTATTACTTCTATGCACTGCGCTATGGAAGGAAGAGGAACGGAATGAAGTGTTTGACAAGAGTTTAGAAGTTTTGTTTTTCTGGCCTCTGTCAGAAAAATCCTCATTTCTAAGGAGTCTATTATTGTTCCCAAGAAGGGAACCCTTGTCGACGGAGATAGAGAACTCTTTTCCACGTTCACTTTCCATCCGTGAGATCTGAGAAAGGCCAGGACTATGTCCGTGTGAGCCTTTGCTTGAGGAAGGGACGACGCTTGAATCAGAATGTCGTCCAAGTAAGGTACTACTGCAATGCCCCTTGGTCTTAGCACCGCTAGAAGGGACCCTAGTACCTTTGTGAAAATCCTTGGAGCAGTGGCTAATCCGAAAGGAAGCGCCACGAACTGGTAATGCTTGTCCAGGAATGCGAACCTTAGGAACCGATGATGTTCCTTGTGGATAGGAATATGTAGATACGCATCCTTTAAATCCACCGTGGTCATGAATTGACCTTCCTGGATGGAAGGAAGAATTGTTCGAATGGTTTCCATTTTGAACGATGGAACCTTGAGAAACTTGTTTAAGATCTTGAGATCTAAGATTGGTCTGAACGTTCCCTCTTTTTTGGGAACTATGAACAGATTGGAGTAGAACCCCATCCCTTGTTCTCCTAATGGAACAGGATGAATCACTCCCATTTTTAACAGGTCTTCTACACAATGTAAGAATGCCTGTCTCTTTATGTGGTCTGAAGACAATTGAGACCTGTGGAACCTCCCCCTTGGGGGAAGCCCCTTGAATTCCAGAAGATAACCTTGGGAGACTATTTCTAGTGCCCAAGGATCCAGAACATCTCTTGCCCAAGCCTGAGCGAAGAGAGAGAGTCTGCCCCCCACCAGATCCGGTCCCGGATCGGGGGCCAACATTTCATGCTGTCTTGGTAGCAGTGGCAGGTTTCTTGGCCTGCTTTCCTTTGTTCCAGCCTTGCATTGGTCTCCAGGCTGGCTTGGCTTGAGAAGTATTACCCTCTTGCTTAGAGGACGTAGCACTTGGGGCTGGTCCGTTTCTACGAAAGGGACGAAAATTAGGTTTATTTTTGGCCTTGAAAGACCTATCCTGAGGAAGGGCGTGGCCCTTACCCCCAGTGATATCAGAGATAATCTCTTTCAAGTCAGGGCCAAACAGCGTTTTCCCCTTGAAAGGAATATTAAGGAGTTTGTTCTTGGAAGACGCATCCGCTGACCAAGATTTCAACCAAAGCGCTCTACGCGCCACAATAGCAAACCCAGAATTCTTCGCCGCTAACCTAGCCAATTGCAAAGTGGCGTCTAGGGTGAAAGAATTAGCCAATTTGAGAGCACGGATTCTGTCCATAATCTCCTCATAAGGAGGAGAATCACTATCGATCGCCTTTACTAGCTCATCGAACCAGAAACACGCGGCTGTAGTGACAGGGACAATGCATGAAATTGGTTGTAGAAGGTAACCTTGTTGAACAAACATCTTTTTAAGCAAACCTTCTAATTTTTTATCCATAGGATCTTTGAAAGCACAACTATCTTCTATGGTGCGTTTGTTTAAAGTAGAAACCGCTCCCTCGACCTTGGGGACAGTCTGCCATAAGTCCTTTCTAGGGTCGACCATAGGAAACAATTTTTTAAATATGGGGGGAGGGACGAAAGGTATACCGGGCCTTTCCCATTCTTTATTTACAATGTCCGCCACCCGCTTGGGTATAGGAAAAGCTTCTGGGAGCCCCGGGACCTCTAGGAACTTGTCCATTTTACATAGTTTCTCTGGGATGATCAAATTCTCACAATCATCCAGAGTGGATAATACCTCCTTAAGCAGAGCGCGGAGATGTTCCAACTTAAATTTAAATGTAATCACATCGGGTTCAGCTTGTTGAGAAATTTTCCCTGAATCTGAAATTTCTCCCTCAGACAAAACCTCCCTGGCCCCCTCAGACTGGTGTAGGGGCATTTCAGAACCATTATCATCAGCGTCCTCATGCTCTTCAGTATCTAAAACAGAGCAGTCGCGCTTACGCTGATAAGTGGGCATTTTGGCTAAAATGTTTTTGATAGAATTATCCATTACAGCCGTTAATTGTTGCATAGTAAGGAGTATTGGCGCGCTAGATGTACTAGGGGCCTCCTGAGTGGGCAAGACTCGTGTAGACGAAGGAGGGAATGATGCAGTACCATGCTTACTCCCCTCACTTGAGGAATCATCTTGGGCATCATTTTCAGTGTCACATAAATCACATTTATTTAAATGAGAAGGAACCTTGGCTTCCCCACATTCAGAACACAGTCTATCTGGTAGTTCAGACATGTTAAACAGGCATAAACTTGATAACAAAGTACAAAAAACGTTTTAAAATAAAACCGTTACTGTCACTTTAAATTTTAAACTGAACACACTTTATTACTGCAATTGCGAAAAAGTATGAAGGAATTGTTCACCAAAATTTCACCACAGTGTCTTAAAGCCTTAAAAGTATTGCACACCAAATTTGGAAGCTTTAACCCTTAAAATAACGGAACCGGAGCCGTTTTTATATTTAACCCCTTTACAGTCCCTGGTATCTGCTTTGCTGAGACCCAACCAAGCCCAAAGGGGAATACGATACCAAATGACGCCTTCAGAAAGTCTTTTCTATGTATCAGAGCTCCTCACACATGCGACTGCATGTCATGCTTCTCAAAAACAAGTGCGCAATACCGGCGCGAAAATGAGGCTCTGCCTATGATTAGGGAAAGCCCCTAGAGAATAAGGTGTCCAATACAGTGCCTGCCGATATTATTTAACAAAAATACCCAGATTAAATGATTCCTCAAGGCTAAATATGTGTAATATATGAATCGATTTAGCCCAGAAAATGTCTACAGTCTTAATAAGCCCTTGTGAAGCCCTTATTTACTGTCTGAATAAAAATGGCTTACCGGATCCCATAGGGAAAATGACAGCTTCCAGCATTACATCGTCTTGTTAGAATGTGTCATACCTCAAGCAGCAAAAGACTGCTCACTGTTCCCCCAACTGAAGTTAATTCCTCTCAACAGTCCTGTGTGGAACAGCCATGGATTTTAGTAACGGTTGCTAAAATCATTTTCCTCATACAAACAGAAATCTTCATCTCTTTTCTGTTTCAGAGTAAATAGTACATACCAGCACTATTTTAAAATAACAAACTCTTGATTGAATAATAAAAACTACAGTTAAACACTAAAAAACTCTAAGCCATCTCCGTGGAGATGTTGCCTGTACAACGGCAAAGAGAATGACTGGGGTAGGCGGAGCCTAGGAGGGATCATGTGACCAGCTTTGCTGGGCTCTTTGCCATTTCCTGTTGGGGAAGAGAATATCCCACAAGTAAGGATGACGCCGTGGACTGGACACACCTATGTTGGAGAAACTTTGTTTACTATAACCCCAGAGCCTTTGTGTTGTTACATTGTGCCCAGCTGAACTTTAACCTTTAATAACTTTTCACTGATAGTTAATCTGTATTCATCCACATTGAATACAGAGACTCAGGTGGAACAAACTCATTTTATGCAACACTGCAATTGAGATCCAAAACTATATTCTTAATCGTAACAGAGTTAATACAGAATATCCCACTGCCCCTGGAAGGACAAGTTTTGAAGTCTGTTTTGTAACCCTGAGATACTATGTCCACAGCCCAAGGGTCTGGGATATCACATATTCAAGCTTGTTGAAACAAGGAAAGTCTGCCCCCCACCTGATCAAGTACCGGGGACAGACCCTTCATACTGACTTAGTCTCAGATGAGGGTTTATTTGATTGTTTCCCCTTATTCTAAGTCTCATTGGGTCTCCAAGAGGACTTGGACTGCTTTGGCTTGGAAGAGGAAGACTTCTGACCTTTGAAATTATGAAAGGAACGAAAATTAGAATGTTGGCGCCCCCTTAGGTCTATTCTTTTTGTCTTGTGGTAGAAATGACCCCTTTCCACCAGTAATTTCAGAAATAATCTCTATCAAACCAGGACCAAAGAGGGTCTTACCCTTGTAAGGTAGCAACAAGAGCTTGGACTTGGAGGTAACATCAGCTGACCAAGATTTCAGCCACAAAGCCTTGCATTCTAGAACAGTAAAGCCAGACATCTTGGCTCCCAGTCTAATGACTTGCAAGTTAGCATCAGAAATAAAGGAATTGGCTAGTTTGAGGGCCTTAATCCTATCTTGGATCTCCTCTAAAGAAGTTTCCTCTAAAATCAACTCGGACAAAACATTGCACCAATAAGATGCTGCACTTGCCACTGTACTAATGCAGACTGCAGGTTGCCATTGTAGACCCTGATGAACATACATTTTCTTTAAATAAGACTCCAGCTTTTTGTCCATGGGATCCTTAAAGGAACAGCTATCCTCAATAGGAATCGTAGTTCTTTTAGCCACAGTAGAAATAGCCCCTTCTACTTTAGGCACTGTGCAACATAAATATTGAATGGAGTCAGCAACAGGAAACATCTTTTTAAAAACCGGAGAAGGGTATCCCTGGCTTATCCCAATCCTGTCCAACGATCTCTGACACATGGTCTGGAACAGGAAACACTTCCACAGAGGAAGGAACATCAAAGTATTTGTTAAGTTTACTAGATTTCTTAGGGTTGACTGCAACAGAAGAATCGGAGTTGTCCAAAGTAGCCATTACCTCCTTCAACAGTACACAGAGGTGTTCAAGCTTAAATCTGAAGGATACCTCATCAGAGTCAGTTAAAGGAATTATACTGTCCGAATACGAGATTTCAACCTCAGAAGCTACCGAGGTATCCTCCTCATCAGACTTAGGATGGAGGTCAACCTTCGTAGCAGCAGAGGTGACAGACACCTTACTATCAGAAAAATGTTTAGATTTCCTCTTGCGCTTCCCCAACATGGGAAAAGCAGATAATGCTGCAGATACCACAGAAGATACAGTATCTGTGCAGCAAAATCTACAGGCAAATATACGCCTCCAGGAGACTGAGAGGAACCGCAGGGAACTGTATGTGACTCCAATGAGGCTTGGGACGTTTGAGGAGAAAGCTGTGGCATAACCTGAACAGCATTATCCTGGGAGACAATAGGCTCAGAGGGCAATAATTTATCTTTACACTCTAGCGTTCTAGCTAAACATGTAGCACAAAATTCCATAAGCAAAAAAATTTGGGCCTCCAGACATAATAAGCATTTATCAAAAGAAACAGATTATTGTTCCATGTCCATAACTTGCAAAAAATAAAAAATACCCAAAATTAAAAGAGTAATTCAAATTTTTGAAAATAAAGACTACTGTCACTTTAAGAAGAGGCTTTATTCCCTCAAAGCGTTAGCAAGCTAAAAATATAAAACTGCCATAATTAAAAAAAAAAAAATGCTTAAGGACCTCTACACCTCAGACAGTCTGAGATGCCCTACCGCAATTCTAGAGGATCCACAAGTCGGCTGCTCAGGGATTGGGTCATAAATGGGATTAATTTAAGCTCAACTGGAGCTTTTTTGTAAGTATATTAGATTAGTATAGAATGAACTCGATGGACTTTTTTCAACCTCATCTACTACGTAACTATAATTACTATATACTATCATAATCAATGAAAGCATGTAATTCCATGTTTTGTTTCTTATTTAACTTTGTACATAAAATACAATTAAAATTTAACACATCACACTCTCCCAAGAAATGCACAGATCTAGACATGTTTCTTCTTACTCATTTACTAATTTTAAACGGCAGTTGCATAGATATTCAATTTTCACAATGTTTCCCTTAAGAACAATAATAATAATAATTAGAATGGTAAAAATTTAATGTTTACCACAACAAATAAAATGGTTTGGATGCAGAGGCAGTAGTGAGCCAAGTACTGTAGACATTTGTTTTTATGTTAATATTCACTAAAATTGGAAATGACCTTCTGTTCAGATATTGCTTAAGAAAGTGGGTTGCAGAAAGTGATTACATTATTAGAAACTCTATAGTGAAACCTGTACCTGATAGAGTAAAATGATTAACTAAATCAATATATTTATACCACCAGGACACAGAGTAAACGGATTTACTAAATCAATATATTTATACTATCAGGGTATTTGAAACTGTAAATACAATGTTACCTGTAATGCAACATTTATACATCTATAAACGGATAGACAATATAGAATATAATGATCTGGTGGGAACTAATGGTAAAAATAGTATTCTGTATTGCAATGATAATTATTTACTGGGACACAAAGTTTTTTGTTGTTGTTTTTTTTATGTATTTGGATGAAACTCAAAGAGTGTTCCCTTTTATTGAGTGTCCCGTAGCCTAAATCCCATCCTCCATTTCTGGTAAGTCTACTCTACTTTCTGTTACATACTAAGTTGGTTAAAAAGAAACACAAGCAAGCCTTGGCCTTCATGGTATACATTAGGGCTGCAACTAACGATTATTTTCATAATCGATTAATCGGCCGATTATTTTTTCGATTATTCGACTAATCGGATAAAAAGAGAATCAATAATAGTTTTCTATGTTTTAAATAAAATCCACATAATGAGTGTTACAAATAAAACTTTACATTAACACAACCGTTTCTTACATTTTTAAGCAGCAGAGCACAGTTTTATAATTAAACAAAACCACAAGCTGTTTGAAAAGAGGTAGAACTTGAAAGTTAGGCTATCACTGTTAATAACATTCTGTTATTCACTCTTTCAAAAACTTTGCATTGAAATGCAAAAATCTCAACATGTCCACATGCTTCTGGCTAAGGCTGGTTCTCTGTTTGCAGCTAAATTTCCTGCAGCAGAGAAAAGGCTGTTGAGGTGTTTTGGCCAATTTCACCAAAGTGGGATATTTATCTTTGTTAGCTCTTCACCAATGCTAAGTGTTTTCTACCTTGGCAAGGGGCCTCACAATAAAGTAACCCTTGACTTCATTCTAACATAAACATATCTTGAATATCTATATGCAGTGGTAAATAACCAGCTATAAGGTTAGGGGAAATATCTAGTCCGCTCTAAAAATAACGAATATATACTTATAAAGGTTGAATCTGGTACATATCACAATTTATTAATATATCAATAACAGCACAAAGCCTTACACATTTATTTATACAGTACATATAATCAGCAATAGCAAGCAATACGCTAATAATTGTGCAAACAGATAATAGTGCACATCAATTTAAATAACTCCCATCAATCTAGGGGCAAGGTGTAAATAACAAGCTCAGCACTATATCATGCAAAGCATATTTCCAAATCACCAGATTTAATATAAACAATCCAAATGATGACGATTATATCTGGGTTGCACATAAGCCAGGGGTAGCTGTAAACGTATACTGTCCTGAAAAAGTGAAAAGTAGACATCTGTAGACGTCCTTTAGGCTAAGGACATAACCATAAAACACAATACCATATGCAGGAGTTCATTGGAGTAAAGCAGCTGGTGTTGTGCACAGACCAACTTATTGCAAACCAATTATGAGATTAGTTGACAACTATTTTCATAATCGATTATTATCGATTATGACGATTTGTTGTTGCAGCTCTAGTATACATCCACAAAATCAAATTAAAAAAAATATTTGTTTTAATTTAAAAACATTAAGGGCTAGACAACAAGTGATTCACTATTTTAACGTGTTCACGTTAAATAACCTGCGGTTTCACTTTTCTCCTCTTCTTCTACTGCACTATTAGGACTAGGAGAGGCGTTACACAGTGCAGCCTGTGCAGATTGATCATCCGCATATTTATTTCCAGTCAATAAAAAGAATGTGAAAAAAATATATCTACCCCAGTACTTGTGGACTCCACAGTAAAGAAAAGATAGGAGGTAAGAAGTATTTAAAATCCTAGAATGAATGCAAGAAAATATACCCTGCTAAGTACCTAACTAGCAGACCCGGACTGAGCATTGGGTATAATGGTGGGCAGTTTGCCTTAGCTCCGCCTGCCTATTGATTACCCACACAGTCCATCCGATTCCACATACCGCACACACCAGCTGGCACCGCACTGCTGTAGCTCTCCCTCTTTGCCCCCAAACATTTATTGCAGACTAGACAGGCTGACATCGGTGCCATGCGAGTGAAACAGAAAGAGGCACTTTTATTGGGAGAGGGCCAGTACTATATATTCCTCCGAGTTATGAATCTTAGGCTGTGTCACGTGGCGCAAGCAAGCACACGTCCGCTGCGCGGTGGGGAAGGAAAGAAACTGAGAAGCGAAGGTGAATGCCTTGTATTCTGTTTTGAGAAATTTGGTTCGGCTACCCTGCATATATTATAACTATTGCGGCACTGAAGAAAAGAGGATTAAGCTACAACCCCCTTTCAGGTATTAGCTGCATGTATGGGTCACATGCTGGAACTGTTATGGGAATAAGTGGAGGGAATAGTACAGGATTGCGGGCAAATGCTTTACTATACATTATTTCTCTCTATAATATTCATACATCTTTCTGTATGACTGATGCTTGCTTGCTAAAACAATTTTTTTAAGATTTTTCAAGTCATATTGGTGATAAAACTATGGTACATTCTCTGTAGCTTCAATACATTCTTACATAATTTAAAGGAGATTTTTAATGTGAAAATACAATGCTCTATGTTATTAAAGCTTTTTGTATTTTAAACAAATTCATTTAACTCTTTCAACAAGCTTAAACACAGTCAAAGTAATATCACTTTTGTGTTCCAGATGAGAATATGGTCAAAGACTGAAGCAAAAGTGTTTATGCTTAGTTCCTATTTGCTCAACAGGTGTATTCCCATCTGGAGTAGTACTGGAGCACAACTTTTGTTATGTATTTACCTTCTTTACATGGGGTTACATTTTAACCCCATGTAAAGAAGGTAAATACATAGCCAAAGTTGTGCTCTAGTACTACTCCAGATGGGAATACAGCTATTGAGCAAATAGGATCAGTTAAAGACAGTTAAAGAATGGAAAAGATTAAAGGTCCACTAAACATGCATAATAAAGAGACAATGCAAGAGCACTTGAGTTTGAATTTCAAATGAGTAGTAGATTTTGTTCTGACAAATGTCAAATTTAGTTAAATTTTACAGTTTTGGTTAAAATTATTTTGCGATTTAGGACAAGTAGATTGTCATAAAGGACAAGTAGATTGGGCTCTCGAATTAGTCCCTTGGACAAGTAGTTTTTTTTTAAATGTTCACAACCCTGAATGACTACATCGACTATATTCAAACTCTTTTGCAATATATTTGTACAGGTAGGCCTCAGTTTATGCCGGGGTTAGGTTCAAGGAGGAATGGTTGTAAATCGAAACCGTTGTAAATTGAAACCCAGTTTATAATGTAAGTCAATGGGAAGTGAGGGAGTTAGATTCCAGGCCCCTCTCAAAATTGTCATAAGTAACACCTAATACATCATTTTTAAAGCTTTCAAATGAAGACTTTAAATGCTAAACAGCATTATAAACCTAATTAAATAATCACACAACAGACTGTATCATCAAAATAAGTTTAATGAACAAAAACATTTTTTTTACTTGCATTTTTCTGCAAACAGTTCTCTGCATTGTTAGCATGTTAGTGAATATTGGGTCTGCACCTATTCTATGCATTTCAATCTTGAGTGATTAATAGGCAATTAGGCACCCTCACCTCAAGCAGCTGGACAGGAAGATAATAGGGAAGTGGCTGCTAGATCTTGTTGCTCGAAAGCTGCTCGATAGCTAAGATCTGTTCTGTGTACAAAGATTAATTTCAGTCTGCTAAGTTGCATAGTTTTTCTGCAACACAAGCGGACAGCTCCACCTACTGGTTATTTTTATTAGTGCACTGCTTTTCAATGCTTTTCAAAAGCAGTCACATGACTAAAAAAAAAAAAAAAAAGGTTGTTATTCTAAAAAAGGCGCATATTGAACCGGGGTAGACCGAGGGCCACCTGTATAATACAAGACTCAAATGAATTTGAGTGAGATTTAGCCTTAATCACCTTGTCGAGTTAAATTACACAGTCAAATTAATTTACATGACACATGATTTTGTATTAAAAACAACAATACCCCTGTAGTGTTAACTGAAATATCTGTCTAAAAGCCAGAAACAAACAAAAAACTAACAAAAGGGGTGAATCATTAAGATCCTAAATACTTTACAAAAGCATTACTACCTTGCTCCTGTGACGTTACATTTACTCTAAAGACACTCTATTTAATTTCTAAGGATTAGGTGAAACTCTCACCTCTCACGGTCATCTATGTGTGCCCAAACCGTGGGTCCATTATGTAGTCAGTGTGCCCTGGCATCGTGCTGCTTAGTAACTACCAACTAGTGAAGGAAATCAGAGTAATCAGCAATCCTGGTAGGTGCATTATAATAAATGCCCACCAATATGTCTCAGCACACCATTAAAAAAAACAACTGCTCTATCTGAACCATGAAAGATTAATTTTGACTTGATTTGTCCCTTAAGGCAACAGGGGAGGATTTAACAATTCTTAAGAGATTTATCATTGAAGAACCAAGTATTTTTTAATTTTAATTATGTGTATAAATGCCAATACAGGCAGAAAACATTTTATCTAAACTACTTGGGACCAGAAGAGATTTTGATTTTGGAATATTTGCATCTGTTAGAGCTGCAACAACTGATCGATATAATCAATAATAATCGATTATAGAAACATAGAAACATAGATATTGACGGCAGATAAGAGCCATAGGCCCAGCAAGTCTGCCCGACCTTACCTAACAGTATAAACTTATCTAGTTCATAGGATAGCCCTATGCTTGTCCCATGCATTTTTAAAGTCCCCCACAGTGTTTGTTGCTACTACCTCTTGAGGAAGTTTATTCCATAAATCAATCACTCTTTCTGTAAAGAAGTGCTTCCTCAAATTACTCCTGAATCTACTACCCTTTAGCTTGAGCTCATGACCCCTTGTTCTTGAATTTTCCATTTTATGTAAAATACCCACAGCCTCAGTTTTACTAAACCCTTTAATGTACTTGAAAGTTGCTATCATATCACCTCTTTCCCTTCTCTCCTCTAAGCTATACATATTTAGGTCATTGAGCCTATCCTGGTAAGTTTTATTTTTTAGACCATGTACCATTTTGGTAGCCCTCCTTTGCACAGATTCAAGTTTGTTAATATCCTTCTGAAGATATGGTCTCCAGAACTGCACACAATACTCAAGATGAGGCCTAACTAATGATCTATAAAGTGGCATAAGAACCTTACTATTTCTGCTGCAAATACCTCTACCAAAACATCCAAGCATTCTGCTAGCCTTACTCGCTGCATTACTACATTGTTTACTAAGTTTTAAATCATCTGAAATAATAATTCCCAAGTCCTGTTCCTCGTCTGTAACAGTCAGTAAAGTGTCATTGAGTCTGTAATTAACATTTGGATTTTTCTTCCCTAAATGCATTATTTTACACTTTGCTGTGTTAAACTTTAGATCCCAGTCGTTTGTCCAATCCTCCAATTGTTGTATATCACTTCTCATTTTGTCTACCCCCCCTGGAACATCCACTCTGTTGCAAATTTTTGTATCATCTGCAAAGAGACATACTTTCCCCTGTAGCCCTTTGCTGATATCGCAGATAAATATGTTAAACAAAACAGGCCCCAGAACTGACCCCTGAGGAACACCACTAGTAACAGCCCCCTCTGCTGAATGAACTCCATTTACTAAGACACTTTGTTTTCTGTCCTTAAGCCAGCATTCCACCCAGTTCACAATTTTTGAATCTAGACCAAGGAGATATAGTTTGTGAATAAGTTTATTGTGTGGGACGGTGTCCAATGCTTTGCTGAAATCTAGATATGCTACATCAACTGCTCCTCCCTTGTCTAATACTTTTGTTACATAATCAAAGAAGTCAATTAGATTAGTCTGACATGATCTCCCTGAAGTAAAACCATGCTGATTTTGGTCCTCTAAATTGTTTGTCTTTATGTAAGTCATAATTCTTTCTTTTAAGAGGCTTTCCATTAATTTCCCTACTACTGAAGTTAAACTAACTGGCCTGTAGTTGCCAGATTCTTCTCTACTGCCCTTTTTATGAAGGGGTATTACATTTGCTATTCTCCAATCATCTGGGACAGCTCCTGTTAATAGTGACTGATTAAACAGATCGGTTAATGGGACAGTTAGCACTGATCGAAGTTCTTTTAAAACCCTTGGATGAATATTATCAGGACCCACTGCCTTTGTAACATTTATTTTTGATAATGCTAACAAAACCTCATCCTCTGTAAAAAGATTACTGTTAAGCTTGTTTCTATTTTGCGTAGCATCCCTTAATGTAGACATTGTATCTTCACAATCTTTAGTGAAAACAGAACAGAAGTAATCATTGAGACAGTCTGCAATCTGCTTATCTCCTTCTATTATTCTACCATCAACTGATTTCAATTTTACTATTCCTACCTTATTTTTTCTTCTTTCACTGATATATCTAAAGAATGTTTTGTCCCCATGTTTTACTGACTGTGCTATCTTCTCTTCTGCATGAGCTTTAACCTTCCTAATTAACTGCTTAGTCTTTTTTTGTTGGAGTCTCCATATTTTCATATCATCATCTGCTTGTGTGTAATTTTTATAAGCTATCTTTTTTGTCTTTACAGCATGTGCTACTTCTTTGGAAAACCAAATTGGTTTCCGCTTTCTTTTACTTTTACAGACATGTCTAATACAGTGTGCGGTTGCATCTAAAATGGCACCTTTCACAAATTCCCACTGTTCTTGAACCCCTGTAATAAGAGTTTTCCCCTTTAAATAGTTTTTTAGGTATTCTCCCATTAATGAAAAATCTGCCGTCCTAAAGTCTAAAACTTTTGTTTTAGTCTGGGTGGACAGTTCCTGAACATGAATACTAAACCAAACAGATTGATGATCACTGGATCCTAAGTTCTCACCTACAGACACATCTGAAACTGTATCACTGTTTGTAAGTATTAGATCTAATATAGCTTCCTTACGAGTTGGTTCCTTGACTAATTGATTATGAAAATAGTTGATAACGAATCTCATTATAGATTAGTTGGTCTGCACTCCGATGAACTCCTGCACATGGTATTGTGTTTTATGGTTATGTCCTTACACTATAGGTTGTCTACAGAAATTTATTTTTTACTTTTTCAGGACAGTATAAGTTTCTTTTTAAGTTTACAACTACTCCTGACTTATGTGCAAACCAGATATAATAGTCCATCATTTGGATTGTTTTTATTAAAATCAGGCGATTTGGGACTATGCTTTGCATGATATAGTGCCAGGCTTGTTATTTACGCCTAGCCCTAGATTGATGGGAGTTATTTGAATTGATGTGCACTAGTATCTGTTTGTACAATTATTAGCCGATTGCTTTCTATTGCTGATTATATGTACTGTATAGATAAATGTGTAAGGCTTTGTTCTGTTATTGATATATAGTCCTTAGTGCTTTTGACTTTTTTTTTTATATTTTTAATAAATTGTGATATGTACCAGACTCAACCTCTATAAGTATATATCTGTTATTTTAAGAGCAGATTAGATATTTTTTGCCTAACCTTAAAGCTGATTATTTACCATTGCATATAGATAGTTACAATATTTTTATGTTAGAATGAAGTCCAGGCTTAATTTATTGAGCGGCCCCTTTCTAAGGAGAAAAATCCTTTGCATTGGTGGAGAGCGACCAAAGATAAATATCCCACCTTGGTGAAATTGGCAAAACTCTACTTATGCCTCTCAGGCACCTCAACACCATCTGAGAGCCTCTTCTCTGCTGCAGGGAAACTAGCTTGCAAAAAGAGAGCCAGCCTCAGCCAGGAGCATGTGGACATGTTGACATTTTTTAATTTTAATGCAAAGTTTCTGAAAGAGTGAATAACAGAATGTTATAAACAGTGATAGTCTACCTCTTTCTAGTTCTACCTCTTTTCAAACAGTTTGTGGTTTTGTTTTGCTTAATTATAAAACTGTCTTCTGATGCTTAAAAATTGGATAAACAGTTGTGTTAAAATTTTAGTCTGAAGTTTTATTTTTATAACACTCAGTGTGTGGATTTTATCTTAAATATAGGAAAATATTTTTTATTTTATTTTATCCGATTAGTCTATTAATCTAAAAAATAAATTGGCCGACAAATCGATTATGAAAATAATCGTTAGTTGCAGCCCTATGTTAAATGGGACAGTTTAGAGAGAGGATGGAACAAAGTGTATACAACAATATATCTTATGTCATTTAGGCAGTTTTATATGATTTTTAATACTTCTGTATGCACATTATCATCAGAAAGACACTACAGTACAGTAATCAGAAAGGTAATATTAGTTTTTTAAATAAATATAGATTATTATTTGCATTTTAGAACATAAAGAACAAACCAAAGACACAGGCAGAGAAGATTATGACACAGTTGGGGAAAATAGTATTTTTTTAATAATTTTATTTAAAAAAAAAATATTAAATTAAAACTTTAGATTTCAGAATAAGTTTGGATTTTGGAATTCCAGATTTGGGGATTTGTACCTGAAGTGGGAAAGTGAGGCTTACATAGCATTTATAAGAACTGCAAATTATGTGAGTTTAATGACATAAAATGAGAACCTAAAATCATTGCTATGCTCTTTTTACGGGAAATATGACTATATACACTTAGGACACGAATAAAAAGCATTTGTTAGATGAGAGATTTAATTTACTAAAACCATGGACAAAACTCATGACATCTTCCAGTGACAGGGAAGCAGAGCATGACAACACTGACACCTGTACTTAGTAATCATTTCACACTTGGCATCAGTCAGAAAATATTTGCAAGTTCAGTGATCACAAGCAATTACAGCGAATTGAGATATTGGAGAAAATTCAGCTCTGCCTTTAAAATAAGTTATTAAAACATTTTAGATCTAGGACTTGTTACAGTTACTTGATTCCTAAGACATTAAAACCTCATTTCCATATCTATCTGGAGCTCATTTTCAGGGTGCGGTAGGTGTAAAATGCAAGACAAGACAGACTTTTTTTTTTTAAACTTTATCAGCAGAATAAAGACAACTGATCTATGCAACATATTTAACATGTTCAATAAAAAGGTGTTTTTATTTACTATAAGTAGTCAACAATAAGGACATTTAATTGCCAGGGTGTTGGGGTCTTTTAGTATTCAAGTATGCCAAGCACATTTTAACATCTGTTAAGGCACAAATTGTGTGTGAATCTTTATATACATCTAGAAAACTATATTTCCTTCTTAATATGAAAAGAGTCAACAGCATCATTCCTTACTGTTGGGAAATACTGAACCTGGCCACCAGGAGGAGGCAAAGACACCCCAACCTAAGGCTTAAATACTCCCCCCACTTCCCTCATATCCCAGTCATTCTTTGCCTTTCGTCACAGGAGGTTGGCAGAGAATTGTCAGGACATACGGAGTAGTTCCTTATGGAGGGCATCTACCCTTCGAAATGGGACTGGAGTTTTAATTAGTCTTGTCAGCCTCTAAGTGAGAGCATTGACAAATTTTAGAGTACGAAGATGCAGAGAGAGTCTTTCTGCAAATCCATCCAGACTCGTATTAACAGCTCCTAAGCAATCAGTGTTGACGAGTTTCACTGCCTCCTTCCATCACTCAAGTCCATGACAGGAGCGATGCTACAAGACTGTCAAACTTGAGAGGCTGTGTTTCTGTTCCACGACATAGATTCCGGTAAGATCTTTTCATTTTTTATACACATATGAAAACGCAAAAAGAGAGGGTCACAGTGTGGCTCCTTTTATTTGTATGGAATCAAGGGTTAATATCTCTGGAGGTAGATTATTGAACAGGGGGGATTAATCACATAATTTATTGTATTATGATTATGCTGCGACATGTGTGAGATGAGGCTCAGGCAGATGTTGGAAGTACAGGTTTTACTTTAGTTTTTGTAAGCTGCGCAGCCTGAAGGGCTTGGCGCACTTTTTCCTATAGCAGGGGTGGTCCTGCATTGCACACCAGCTGAGACAGTGGAAAGGCGATCATTCGGATCTGTCTCAACAGATTTCCCTGGACAACCAGTGAAGAGAATCGCTCTCTTAGTGGCTCTGTCCAGATCACCTGTCCCAAGGGACATCCTTCTTGAGACCATCCTGGGAGATTGTGACTATGGACGCAAGTCTATCAGGATGGGGAGCTGTTTGGGGTGCCAGGAAGGCACAGGGCCTGTGGACTCGAGAGGAATCCCTCCTCCCGATCAACATTTTGGAACTTCAAGCTATTTTCAATGCTCTGAAGGCTTGGCCTCTTCTGGGTTCGTCCCAGTTTATCAGATTCCAAATCAGACAACATAACCTCAAAGGCTTACATCAACCATCAGGGGGGAGCGAGGAGCTCCCTAGCAATGTGGGAAGTATCTCGGATCCTGGATTAGGTAGAGGCTGTCAGCGATCCATATTCCGGGTGTGGACAACTGGGAAGCGGATTTCCTCAGCAGACAATCCTTTCATCCGGGGGAATGGTCTCTCCATCCTGAGGTGTTTGCAGAGATTTGCAACAGATAGGGGATGCCGGAGATCTCATGGCGTCCCGGCTCAATTCCAAGCTACTCAGATATGGGTCGTGGTCCAGGGATCCTCAGGCGGAGCTGATTCATTAGCAGTGCCTTGGAGGTTTAATCTAATTTAAATTTTTCTGCCGTTACCACTTCTCCCTCGTGTACTGGCCCGCATCAAGCAGGAGCAAGCATCAGTGATAATGACTGCTCAATCGTGGCCGCAAAGGATGTGGTTTGCGGACCTGGTGGGGATGTCCTCATCTCCTCCATGGAGATTACCTTGTCATAGGGATCATCAAAATCTAGATTCTCTGAGACTGACTGCATGGAGATTGAACGCTTAGTCTTAGCCAAGAGAGGTTTCTCTGAGAGGGTTATTGACACTCTCATTCAGGCTCTTAAGCCTGTTACTCATCGCATCTATCATAAGGTGTGGGGAGCTTACTTGTTCTGGTGTGAAGAGCGTGGTTTTGTCTGCCATAAGGGCAAGGCTGCCAGGATTATTTCCTTTCTCCATGAGGGTCTGGAGAAGGGCCTTTCTGCCAGTTCCCTGAGGGGATAGATTTCTGCCCTTTCTTTTTTGCTGCACAAGAGGCTTGCAGAGCTTCCTGACTTGCAATCCTTCATTAAGGCTCTGATCAGGATCAGATCTGTATTTAGATCTAGCGCTCCACCTTGGAGTTTGAATCTTGTTCTTAAGTTTTTGCAACTGGCTCCGTGTGAGCCTATGCATTCAGTTGACATTAAATTGTTGTCCTGGAAGGTTCTTTTTCTATTGGCTATTGCATCGGCACGCTGAGTTTTTGAAATAGCTGCCTTGCAATGTGACCCTCCCTATCTAGTGTTCCACACTATAAGGCTGCCCTATGTACCCGCTTGGGTTTTCTTCCTACGGCGGTGTATGATCGTAACATCAATCAGGAGATTGTGGTTCCTTCCTTGTGTCCTAATCCTTCTTCTTCGAAGGAACGTTTACTTCATAATCTGGATGCTGTTCGAGTTTTGAAGTTTTATCTTCAAGCTACTTATGGATTTTAGACAAACTTCTTCCTTGTTTGTTATCTACTCTGGGAAGCGTAAGGGTCGAAAGGCCTCTTCGACTCCTTATCTTTTTGGTTGAGGAGTGTTATACGCTTAGCTTACGAGTCAGCGGGTTATGGCTCATTCCACTAGAGTGGTGGCTTCCTCTTGGGCCTTTAAAGGGACACTCAATCAAAATTAAACTTTCATTATTCAGATAGAGCATGCAATTTTAAACAACTTTCTAATTTACTTCCATTAACAAAATGTGCAGAGTCTTTTTATATTTAAACTTTTCGAGTCACCAGCTCCTACTGAGCATGTGCAAGAATGAGTGTGTATGCATTTGTGATTGGCTGATTGCTGTCACATGGTACGTGTATGCATTTGTGATTGGCTGATGGCTGTCACATGGTACAGGGGGAGTGGAAAAAGACATAACTTTTAAAATTGTTAGAAAAAAAATCTACTACTCATTTGAAGTTCAGACTAAGTGCTATTGCATTGTCTTGTTATCTTGCATTTGTTGATTATGCAAATCTACAGTGTTGACTGGTCCTTTAAGAACGAGGCATCTATGGATCAGATTTGAAAGGCGGCTACCTGGTCCTCCTTACACACTTTTTCAAAATTCTACAAATTTGACGTTTTTGCTTTAGCTAAAGCAGCTTTTGGGAGAAAGGTTTTGCAGGCTGTGGTGCCCTCAGATTAGGGTCCGCCTTTTCTTTTACCCCTCCCGTTATCATTCAGTGTCCTCTAGAGCTTGGGTATAGTTTTCCCTACAGTAACGAATGATGCCGTGGACTCTCCTCATATTAAGAAGGAAAACAAATTATGCTTACCTGATAATTTGATTTCCTTCTGTATGAGGAGAGTCCACGGCCCCTGCCTGTATGCTCCGATGGGCGGCCCAAAATTTTGTTTTTCTCTTCCGGCACCATTTATACCCTGACATTTCTCCAACTGTTCCTTGTTCCCTTGGCAGAATGACTGGGATATGAGGGAAGTGGGGGGAGTATTTAAGCCTTTGGCTGGGGTGTCTTTGCCGCCTCCTAGTGGCCAGGTTCAGTATTTCCCAACAGTAAGGAATGATGCCGTGGACTCTCCTCATACAGAAAGAAATTAAATTATCAGGTAAGCATAATTTATGTTGTTGGACAGTAGAAAGTCTATACAAGACTTTGTAGCTTCCACATAATACTTTAGAACGAAAACCACATTTAGGCTGCAAAAGACAAGCTCCTTAAAGCAGGACACAAAGAAAACACTACAGTCTCCTGAATAATTTTGTATCTAGAAACTACTTTTTGAAGGAAGGCATAGTTTTTGGTTTTGATAATAGGTTTATCCTGATGAAAAATCAGAAAAGGAGCCTAGCAAGACAGAGCTGAAGTTCAGAGACATGACAAGCAGAGAAAAGAAACTCCCAGGTTATGAATATAAGGTCTAAACCATGCATACATTTAACAGGAAAACCCTGAAGCACTGTCAGGACCACATTTAGACTTTACAGTGCAGTTTTATATAGATTAGAGCCTGACCAAAAGTATAGAAATCAAGAATTTTTAAAAAAAATTCTATGAAAAAGATAAGACAGAAATCTGAGCCTCCAAAGAGCTGGACAATAAGCCCTTCTCCAAAACCATCCTGAAGAAACTCCGGAATCCTAAGAATTTGTAAGATAAGTTTTCCATACCTTATGATAAATATGCTTGGTAACGGATCCCTTACTTAGATCAAGAACTAAATACCCATATCAGAAAAGTATCAATTGGCCAAAATTATCCATTAATATGCAAAGCCATCAACGTTCAGGTCCAAAGATCTTAATGGAAGAATGGACCCTTAAAAACAAGAGGCAAGAAGACATCTGAACTAGGTTTGCATTCCAGGTTCTGGAAGCCAAAGTCTAGGCATTCAGAATCACTGAAGCTTAGTTCCTGCACAATTCTGACTATCCCTCTAGGGAGGAGCACAAAAAGACGGAAGAATAATTCAGCTTGAGCAATCAAAGCACAACTAGGGCATCTATCAGAATCGACTGAGGATCTTGTGATCTGGCACAATAACAGGGAACATTTAATTTAAATGAAACGTCATCAGATCAATCTCTGGCCTTTCCCAGCACCTTTCTGTCTGGAACAGGGCCAACTTTGGGGAGCCATTTAGATTGCCAGAATGTTGATTGGTAACATTGCCTCTCAATGACACCAAACCAATTTCGAAGACCCCCCAGACTGCCCCCAACCTAGTAGGCTAGCATATGTCAAGAGTACTGTCCAGTTCAGACATCGAAAAAAGGTCCCTTGAATAATGGTATAGTGAGTCTGCCACCATTCCAGGTACTGTCTCCTCAATTGATGCAGGGAGATAACCTGAGACAAGTAATCATGGTTTCTGTTCTATAAAAGAGAACATTACAGAGGCTTTAATTGAATTATGGAGAATGGGACCATAGATGGTGAGTGTGTTTCAAAATGGCATATGCAGATCCGTCACCATTGAAAGAAGCTTTGGGCACATTTATGAACCAGCCATGTCTGTGAAGCAGAAATAGTAAGGTTTCATTGTGCTCAACTTCCTAATGAAAAGAAGGAGCCTGAACAAGAATATTATCAAGATAAGGTGCCAGCGAAATTACCTGAGGCAAGCCACTATCAGTAAGGCCTCCAATGCCTTGGAGAATACAGAGGCAAGGCTAAAGGGTTGAGCCACAAACTAGTAATGCCAGGCATGAAAGGTTAACCTCAGGAATTTCATAAAATATTTGCACATCTCTGTGGGCAGATAATTATCCTTCAGGTCTATAGTTGACATAAACTGACCCTCCCTGCATTAAAGAGAGGATAGTGTGTATAGACTCCATTTTGAAGTTTGCAACCTTCAGGAATTTCAGATCTAGAAAGGGACTAAATGTCCCCTCTTTTCTGAGTAAATCTGGTATTGGCTCCCTGAATGAACCCCTGTCGGAAATGATTGATGCATACCTCCAGCCCTTAGTCCTAAATCTATTGAGCTATGTAAAGGACACCACTGATGTGATTAAACAGATAGAGGTTCTAGAGTGTAAAAAAGGTTACTCATTTTTATCTGTGGATGTTGCTTCACTCTACACTTGCATTCCCCACAACATGGGCATTAAGGCTGTAGAATATTTTTTGGACAACTACTCAGGTTACACCATTGAATTAAAAGAATTCATTTTAAAATCAATTCATTTTTTTCTAAATCACAACTTTTTTCTTTTTGAGGGGAATTACTATCTCCAGAGACGCGGAACAGCCATGGGGGCCAAATTTGCGCCCTCATATGCCAACCTTTATTTGGGTTGGTGGGAGCTGTTCCGCGTCTTTGGAGATACTAACCCTTTCAAGGAGCACATTGCCTAATTTGGTCGCTATATTGACGACTTGCTTTTTGTTTGGAGAGGTCCCAAGGATTTGGTTCCCCTCTTTATAGCACATTTACAGGACAATGATTTGAACTTAAATTTTACATTTGAGAGCAGTGAGGAGAGGATTTTCTACCTGGATATTGAGCTTTATCCGAATCTTGAGAAACAAAAGATTGATGTACAGTTATATTGTAAAGAAATTGCTGGCAATACTATATTAAATGCAAACTCTTGCCATCCTAGACATACCATCTCGGCCATACCCAGAGGACAATATATGAGGGCCAAGCGGAATTGTTCCCAGCATGAGAAATATGAGGTACATGCTAAGGAATTGACAGACCGTTTTTTAGAGAGAGGCTACGATGAAAAGCTGCTTTTGGATGCTAAATACAAAGTAGATGATTTGGATAGAGATTCTCTCTTTATACATAAAACTAAATTGGATAAAACTGAGAACAAGCCCAAATTTATAACTACTTATAGTCAGGAATATCACAAAATTTGTAATATTGTGAGGAGTTCTCTACCTATTTTGGAAGTTGATGAGACACTTAGAGATCTAGTACATGAGGGGTGTCATTTTATTACACGCAAAAATAAGACCCTGGGTAACATGGTTTCACCTTCTATGCTGCCTTTAAATAAGAAGAAAAATTGGCTGTCTTTGAAGCCTGGTTTCTTTAAATGTAGCAGCATTAGGTGTAAAACATAATTTATGTAAGAACTTACCTGATAAATTAATTTCTTTCATATTAGCAAGAGTCCATGAGCTAGTGACGTATGGGATATACATTCCTACCAGGAGGGGCAAAGTTTCCCAAACCTCAAAATGCCTATAAATACACCCCTCACCACACCCACAATTCAGTTTAACGAATAGCCAAGAAGTGGGGTGATAAAAAAGTGCGAAAGCATATAAAATAAGGAATTGGAATAATTGTGCTTTATACAAAAATCATAACCACCACAAAAAAAGGGTGGGCCTCATGGACTCTTGCTAATATGAAAGAAATGAATTTATCAGGTAAGTTCTTACATAAATTATGTTTTCTTTCATGTAATTAGCAAGAGTCCATGAGCTAGTGACGTGTGGGATAATGATTACCCAAGATGTGGATCTTTCCACGCAAAAGTCACTAGAGAGGGAGGGATAAAATAAAGACAGCCAATTCCTGCTGAAAATAATCCACACCCAAAATAAAGTTTAATGAAAAACATAAGCAGAAGATTCAAACTGAAACCGCTGCCTGAAGTACTTTTCTACCAAAAACTGCTTCAGAAGAAGAAAATACATCAAAATGGTAGAATTTAGTAAAAGTATGCAAAGAGGACCAAGTTGCTGCTTTGCAAATCTGATCAATCGAAGCTTCATTCCTAAACGCCCAGGAAGTAGAAACTGACCTAGTAGAATGAGCTGTAATCCTTTGAGGCGGAGTTTTACCCGACTCAACATAGGCAAGATGAATTAAAGATTTCAACCAAGATGCCAAAGAAATGGCAGAAGCTTTCTGGCCTTTTCTAGAACCGGAAAAGATAACAAATAAACTAGAAGTCTTTCGGAAAGACTTAGTAGCTTCAACATAATATTTCAAAGCTCTAACAACATCCAAAGAATGTAACGATTTCTCCTTAGAATTCTTAGGATTAGGACATAATGAAGGAACCACAATTTCTCTACTAATGTTGTTGGAATTCACAACTTTAGGTAAAAATTCAAAAGAAGTTCGCAACACTGCCTTATCCTGATGAAAAATCAGAAAAGGAGACTCACAAGAAAGAGCAGATAATTCAGAAACTCTTCTGGCAGAAGAGATTGCCAAAAGGAACAAAACTTTCCAAGAAAGTAATTTAATGTCCAATGAATGCATAGGTTCAAACGGAGGAGCTTGAAGAGCCCCTAGAACCAAATTCAAACTCCAAGGAGGAGAAATTGACTTAATGACAGGTTTTATACGAACCAAAGCTTGTACAAAACAATGAATATCAGGAAGATTAGCAATCTTTCTGTGAAAAAGAACAGAAAGAGCAGAGATTTGTCCTTTCAAGGAACTTGCGGACAAACCTTTATCTAAACCATCCTGAAGAAACTGTAAAATTCTTGGAATTCTAAAAGAATGCCAAGAAAAATGATGAGAAAGACACCAAGAAATATAAGTCTTCCAGACTCTATAATATATCTCTCTGGATACAGATTTACGAGCCTGTAACATAGTATTAATCACAGAGTCAGAGAAACCTCTTTGACTAAGAATCAAGCGTTCAATCTCCATACCTTTAAATTTAAGGATTTGAGATCCTGATGGAAAAAAGGACCTTGCGACAGAAGGTCTGGTCGTAGCGGAAGAGTCCACGGATGGTAAGAGGCCATCCGGACAAGATCCGCATACCAAAACCTGTGAGGCCATGCCGGAGCTACCAGCAGAACAAACGAGCATTCCTTCAGAATCTTGGAGATTACTCTTGGAAGAAGAACTAGAGGCGGAAAGATATAAGCAGGATGATACTTCCAAGGAAGTGATAATGCATCCACTGCTTCCGCCTGAGGATCCCGGGATCTGGACAGATACCTGGGAAGTTTCTTGTTTAGATGAGACGCCATCAGATCTATTTCTGGAAGCTCCCATATTTGAACAATCTGAAGAAATACCTCTGGGTGAAGAGACCATTCGCCCGGATGCAACGTTTGGCGACTGAGATAATCCGCTTCCCAATTGTCTATACCTGGGATATGAACCGCAGAGATTAGACAGGAGCTGGATTCCGCCCAAACCAGAATTCGAGATACTTCTTTCATAGCCAGAGGACTGTGAGTCCCTCCTTGATGATTGATGTATGCCACAGTTGTGACATTGTCTGTCTGAAAACAAATGAACGATTCTCTCTTCAGAAGAGGCCAAGACTGAAGAGCTCTGAAAATTGCACAGAGTTCCAAAATATTGATCGGTAATCTCACCTCCTGAGATTCCCAAACTCCTTGTGCCGTCAGAGATCCCCACACAGCTCCCCAACCTGTGAGACTTGCATCTGTTGAAATTACAGTCCAGGTCAGAAGCACAAAAGAAGCCCCCTGAATTAAACGATGGTGATCTGTCCACCACGTTAGAGAGTGTCGTACAATCGGTTTTAAAGATATTAATTGAGATATCTTCGTGTAATCCCTGCACCATTGATTCAGCATACAGAGCTGAAGAGGTCGCATGTGAAAACGAGCAAAGGGGATCGCGTCCGATGCAGCAGTCATAAGACCTAGAATTTCCATGCATAAGGCTACCGAAGGGAATGATTGTGACTGAAGGTTTCGACAAGCTGAAATCAATTTTAGACGTCTCTTGTCTGTTAAAGACAGAGTCATGGACACTGAATCTATCTGGAAACCCAGAAAAGTTACCCTTGTCTGAGGAATCAATGAACTTTTTGGTAAATTGATCCTCCAACCATGATCTTGAAGAAACAACACAAGTCGATTCGTATGAGATTCTGCTAAATGTAAAGACTGAGCAAGTACCAAGATATCGTCCAAATAAGGAAATACCACAATACCCTGTTCTCTGATTACAGACAGAAGGGCACCGAGAACCTTTGTAAAAATTCTTGGAGCTGTAGCTAGGCCAAACGGCAGAGCCACAAACTGGTAATGCTTGTCCAGAAAAGAGAATCTCAGGAACTGATAATGATCTGGATGAATCGGAATATGCAGATAAGCATCCTGTAAATCTATTGTGGACATATAATGCCCTTGCTGAACAAAAGGCAAGATAGTCCTTACAGTTACCATTTTGAAGGTTGGTATCCTTACATAACGATTCAATATTTTTAGATCCAGAACTGGTCTGAAGGAATTCTCCTTCTTTGGTACAATGAAGAGATTTGAATAAAACCCCATCCCCTGTTCCAGAACTGGAACTGGCATAATTACTCCAGCCAACTCTAGATCTGAAACACAATTCAGAAATGCTTGAGCTTTCACTGGATTTACTGGGACACGGGAAAGAAAAAATCTCTTTGCAGGAGGTCTCATCTTGAAACCAATTCTGTACCCTTCTGAAACAATGTTCTGAATCCAAAGATTGTGAACAGAATTGATCCAAATTTCTTTGAAAAAACGTAACCTGCCCCCTACCAGCTGAGCTGGAATGAGGGCCGCACCTTCATGTGGACTTGGAAGCAGGCTTTGCCTTTCTAGAAGGCTTGGATTTATTCCAGACTGGAGATGGTTTCCAAACTGAAACTGCTCCTGAGGATGAAGGATCAGGCTTTTGTTCTTTGTTGAAACGAAAGGAACGAAAACGATTATTAGCCCTGTTTTTACCCTTAGATTTTTTATCCTGTGGTAAAAAAGTTCCTTTCCCACCAGTAACAGTTGAGATAATGGAATCCAACTGAGAACCAAATAATTTGTTACCCTGGAAAGAAATGGAAAGTAGAGTTGATTTAGAAGCCATATTAACATTCCAAGTTTTAAGCCATAAAGCTCTTCTAGCTAAAATAGCTAGAGACATAAACCTGACATCAACTCTGATAATATCAAAAATGGCATCACAGATAAAATTATTAGCATGCTGAAGAAGAATAATAATATTATGAGAATCATGATCTGTTACTTGTTGTGCTAAAGTCTCCAACCAAAAAGTTGAAGCTGCAGCAACATCAGCCAAAGATATAGCAGGTCTAAGAAGATTACCTGAACACAGATAAGCTTTTCTTAGAAAGGATTCAATTTTCCTATCTAAAGGATCTTTAAACGAAGTACCATCTGACGTAGGAATAGTAGTACGTTTAGCAAGGGTAGAAATAGCCCCATCAACTTTAGGGATTTTGTCCCAAAATTCTAATCTATCAGATGGCACAGGATATAATTGCTTAAAACGTTTAGAAGGAGTAAATGAATTACCCAATTTATCCCATTCTCTGGAAATTACTTCAGAAATAGCATTAGGAACAGGAAAAACTTCTGGAATAACCACAGGAGATTTAAACACCTTATCTAAACGTTTAGAATTAGTATCAAGAGGACCAGAATCCTCTATTTCTAAAGCAATTAGTACTTCTTTAAGTAAAGAACGAATAAATTCCATTTTAAATAAATATGAAGATTTATCAGCATCAATCTCTGAGACAGAATCCTCTGAACCAGAAGAGTCATCAGAATCAGAATGATGATGTTCATTTAAAAATTCATCTGTAGAGAGAGAAGTTTTAAAAGATTTTTTATGTTTACTAGAAGGAGAAATAACAGACATAGCCTTCTTGATGGATTCAGAAACAAAATCTCTTATGTTATCAGGAACATTCTGCACCTTAGATGTTGAGGGAACTGCAACAGGCAATGGTACATTACTAAAGGAAATATTATCTGCTTTAACAAGTTTGTCATGACAATTAATACAAACAACAGCCAGAGGAATAGCTACCAAAAGTTTACAGCAGATACACTTAGCTTTGGTAGTTCCAGCACTAGACAGCGATTTTCCTGAAGTATCTTCTGACTCAGATGCAACGTGAGACTGTCTGAAAATAAGGAATGTTGAACATCCTGAGTCAAGGCAAATAAATGTTTGAATACATATATTTAGAACTTTATAAATAAAGTGCCCAACCATAGCTTAGAGTGTCACAGAAAATAAGATTTACTTACCCCAGGACACTCATCTACATGTTTGTAGAAAGCCAAACCAGTACTGAAACGAAAATCAGCAGAGGTAATGGTATATAAATAAGAGTATATCGTCGATCTGAAAAGGGAGGTAAGAGATGAATCTCTACGACCGATAACAGAGAACCTATGAAATAGACCCCGTAGAAGGAGATCACTGCATTCAAATAGGCAATACTCTCCTCACATCCCTCTGACATTCACTGCACGCTGAGAGGAAAACCGGGCTCCAACTTGCTGCGGAGCGCATATCAACATAGAATCTAGCACAAACTTACTTCACCACCTCCATAGGAGGCAAAGTTTGTAAAACTGAATTGTGGGTGTGGTGAGGGGTGTATTTATAGGCATTTTGAGGTTTGGGAAACTTTGCCCCTCCTGGTAGGAATGTATATCCCATACGTCACTAGCTCATGGACTCTTGCTAATTACATGAAAGAAATCATGTTCATTTGCCACTTTTGGTCTTGATTTCACCTCTCAGTCCACGGGTAAAACATACCAAATTAGACAACACTCTACATGCAATACGTCATTTGTCATATATCTTTTGACCTGCAGGGGGTGTGGCAAGCAGTATGTTGGGCTCACTACACGCCCCCTGAAAGATCGTTTTTTACAACATCCCAGGTCAATTGAAGATCCTGAGTCCACTACGCCTGTGTCTCTGCATTTTAAAAGAGAACACAATTCGGATGTTTCCCTCTTGACCTTTCAGTGTATCCAAGTTGTCCCTAGACACCCCAGAGGGGGCAATAGAGAAGATATTCTCAAAAAAAGGGAAGTCTTTTGGATATTCCAGTTGGATACCAGAGTACCAAGAGGGTTAAACTCAGAATGGGATGTTAATCTATTTATTAAATAAATGAATATCTTTTAAATGTTTAGTTTAGGACATCCCATATGATATTGTGTTCCAAATTTAATCTTGTTTATGCTCCTTTTTTTTTTCTGTTTTGACACCCCATATCAATTAAATAGTTAAAATTTTCCTAAATGTATTTCTAATTAAGGATAATTAATAGGGGTGGAGTTACATGAGGTGTATATAAGGGCCCATTGAGCTGTGATTTAAACAATGGTCACTGAGGAATTAACATATATGAAACATACGAAACATGTTTGACCTGTCTTGACCATATACATGTGTGAAATGTGTATCTAGCCGTTATTGATGGAGCAACAATAAAGTTTCTTTCTGCTTTTACTTTGGAGAGTTCCTGGAATTATTGTCTTTGGACATTGAGGATCCTATTTGGGCAAACAGTTTGGCAAATTACCTTTGGGTCTGGAGACCGGGTGCAGTATTCCTGTTGTTGTCTTGTTTATATTCATATAGATATATAGTAGGTATAGATATATATTTTACAAAAAAATAAATAAAAAATAATAATATAAATATATATATATTTTGGTAAGTTAAGAACATAGGAATGTGAAGTATTCCTAATGCACCTTTGGCTTTAGTGCAGTTAGTCTAGCGCAGCATCAGGCTAGCGTGTGATCAAAGAAATAAAAACTATTTTTTAGTGCTCTACATAGAAGTCTAAGGAGAGAGGGAATTAGAATAATCGCAATATACAAAATCCAGAAGTTAGCATGCCTGAGTGTTTCGATATCGGTTAGAGCAGTGTTTTTCAACCAGTGTGCCGTGGCACACTAGTGTGCCGTGAGAGATCCTCAGGTGTGCCATGGCAGACTGACAACAGTGTGACATATTTTTTAAACTTTGCTTGTTTTTTACTCCCAGTGCAGGGGTAGTTTATAGGAGGCATGGCATAACAGCACAATACATACAGTATGTGTGTGTTTGTGTGTATGTGTATATATATATGCTGTATTAGGCTACAATGTGTGATTTTTTAAAAATTTTGGGATGGTGGTGTGCCACAGGATTTTTTAATGTAAAAAAAAGTGTGCCACGGCAAAAAAAAGGTTAAAAATCACTGGGTTAGAGAACCCCTATCAAATGATGTAAAGACAGGACACTTAAACATTGTACGTACTCCATGATAGAGGCAAAAAATAATGAGCTGTCAGGTGAATGCTGAAGTTGGGGTGGAGCCAAGTGCTTTAATGTAGGGATGTTTTGCCTCCTCCAGGTTGACAGGAAATATATCCCACATATAGTAATTTGTGAACTCTTACCAGCATATAAAATATTATATAGGATGATTTTTGGTGCAACTCCCTTGTGGCCAATTGTTTTATTTTATATTTGGTGTCTATATAAAGCAATATATTTTGCTTTGCTGGGTGAATTTGCACAGGGGTAGTAGTTGCATGCATGTAAAAAATTGTTTCAGTCACCCATCTGTGAAATCAGGATTATATGTAATTTTATTATTTATTTTATATTTGGGGTTAGATATTTTAGACCTACAAAACAAAACAAAATGTATGCTTACCTAATAAATTATTTTCTTTTGGAATGATTATGGTCCACAGTCCTCCATAACATATGGGATATATTTACCACCACTAGGAGGAGGTCAAAACCCCATACAAGAGCTTTAAAACCCTTCCACCTCCCATCTCTCTCTAGTTTTACTTACAGCCGAGTAGAGAATAGGAAAGAAAGGTGGGAAAGGCAAATCAGGGTCTATAGAGGTGTCAATAGAACTGTCACCCATAAAGCAGGCGGGCATGTGGACCATCATCATTCAGAATTAAAATAATTTATCAGGTAAGCAAAAATTATTTTATTTTTTTTGTAAAATGATGATGGTCCACAGTCCTCAATAACATATGGGATTCATACTCAAGTCGATGTTACGGACAGGGTGGGAAAATACTTTCACCGAAAGTTCCTATTTAGCAGACACCAAGACCTGAAGGACTTTCTTGCCAAAAGCTGCTTGCAAAGAAGCAGAGACATAAAAAACGATAACATTTCAAAAAGGTGTGTAAGAAGGACGATGTGGCAGCTTTCTGGTAGAGTGAACTGTAATACATTTAGAGGGTGACTTACCTGCCACCAAGTTACCTTGTGAATCACTTGTTTAAGCCAAGATGCCAATGCTACCTTAGTAGGTTTCTGTCTTTTACGATTCCCAGAGTAAGATACAAACAAACAAGAAGTTTTTCTAAACTCTTTACTCGCTTGGAGATGGAACTTAAGAGCTCTAACAATGTCCAGATTGTGTAACAATCTTTCCTTAGAGTTAACAGGGTCTGGACAAAGAGAAGGAACAATAATTTCTTTATTGATATTATCAATTGAAACCACCTTTGGAAGAAAATCAAATTAAGTACGCAGTATAGCCTTATCCTTGTGAAAAATAAAAAATGGAGGATCACAGGGCAACGCGTACAACTCAAACTCTTTTAGCAGAAGAGATAGCTTATAAGAAAATCACCTTGAAAGACAACAGCTTAATGTCTATGGAGTGCATTGGTTCAAAGGGAGGATACTGAAGAACTGAAAGAACTAGGGTCAAATTCCAGGGAGATGAAATAGGTCTTACAACTGGTCTAATTGTAACACCTGAACAAAGGTCTAAATATCAGAAAGTTTAGCCAACTTCATATGGAAAACAGATAAAGCTGAAATTTAACCGTTCAGGGAAATAGTTAATAAACCCTTATCAAGGTCTTCTTGTAAGAACTGAAGGAATCTCGTGATACAAAAGAAACACCATGAAAATCCCGTGAAGGAGCATCACACAAAATATGCTTTCAAAATTTTGTGGTAAAACCATTGAGACAAGTTTCCTAGCCTGAATTTGAGTATCGATTACAGAGTCTGAAAATCCTCTATGTCTCAAAACTAGTCATTCAAACTCCACGCTGTCAAACTTTGAGATTTGAGATCCTGATGGAAAAGAGGGCCTTGTGATAACAGGCCTTGTCTCAGAGGAAGACGCCATGGAGGCGTTGTTGACATCTGTACTAGGTATGCATACCATGTCCTGTGGGGCAACGCTGGAGCAATTAATATTACTGATGCTGATTCCTGTTTGATCTGAGCAATGACTCTTGCAGAAGAACAAATGGAAGAAACAGATATGCTAGATGGAATTCCCATGAACATACCAAGGCGTCTATCATGTGAGCCCTTGGAGCTCTTGATCTTGCACAGTACTTTGGAAGTTTGTGATTTAAGTGTGAAGCCATCAGATCTATGTCTGGTAGGCCGCAGATGATAACCATTTGATTAAATACATCCTGATGGAGAGACCATTCTCCTGGATGGACTGATTGACGGCTGATATAGTCTGCTTCCAATTGTTCACACCTGGAATGTGAATCGCTAATAGGGAGCACTGATTCCTCTCTGCCCAGTACAGAATTTGAGACTTCCTGCATTGCCACTGGACTGCGGGTAGCTCCTTGATGATTGATATAGGCTACCACTGTGATATTGACCGAATGGAAATGGATACATTTCTCCTCCTATAACAGAGGCCATGCCTGAAGAGCTCAAAGAATCGCTCGAAGTTCCAGAATGTTTATTGGTAAAGTTGCCTCCAAAAGGGATCAAACTCCTTGCGCCCTTCGAAAATTCCAGACTGCCCCCAGTCTAACAGACTGGCACCCGTCGTGAAAATGGCCCATTACTGATGAACAAAAGATGCCCCAAGGGTCAAAGAAGGACTTTCACCAAGACAGAGATTGTCTGACGGATGAATTCAGAGATATTTATTGCTCTAAATGTATATAATTCTTGGACCACTGAAAGAGCATGGATAGTTGAAGGGGACGTAAGTGAAAGCGGGCAAAAAGAATCACGTTTGAAGTGGCTACCATAAAGCCCACTACCTGCATGCACTGAGCTACAGACCACAATGGAGTACTCAGTAGGGTGAGACATGATACCTGGAGTTTTAACCTGTGCGGTTCCGTCAGGAGCAGACATATATAGACAGAATCTATTATGACTCCTAAAAATGTTACCCTAGGAGCAGGATATACAGAGCTTTTGAGAACATTGATCTTCCAACCATGGTTCTGGAGAAATAATAGAAGCTTCAGAGTATGAGTGATAGCTAATTACAGAGAATTGCACCATTATGTTGTCGAGATATGGTGCAATTAGAGACCCCTGAACTCTGATTACTGTTTACAGGGCACCTAACACCTTTGTAAAGATGAGTGCAGCTGTAGCAAGACCAAACGGAAGAGCGGCAAACTGGTAGTGTTTGTCCATATTATTATACAAGATAACATGTATAGGGATCAGCTGGGTAGAGGGCCCTGCCAAGAGTTGCACTGTTGTAGTCGGCTCTTATGAAGGCGATCTACAAACAGCTGGGCTCATAAGCTTAAATTCTAAGGGGTTCAAGGGGAAAGCAATGAAGTTAGGAAAGGCTACAGTAGGTTATATGCAATCCCTGAATAGTAGAGTCTTTAGGGAGCACTTGAAGCTGTTAAAACTAGGGGAGAGTCTTGTGGAGCGAGGCAGGGAGTTCCACAAGATCAGAGCCTGGAGAAGTCCTGTAAACGGGAATGTGAGGAAGTAACAAGAGAGGAGAAGAGGAGGAGGTCGTGAGCAGAGCAAAGGGGACGGGAGGGAGAGTATCTGGAGACAAGGTCTGAAATGTAGGGGAAGCAGTGCAGTTGAGAGCTTTGTATGTCAGAGTGAGAATTTTGTGTTTAATCCTGGAGGCTAGAGGAAGCCAGTGAAGGGATTGGCAGAGAGAGGTGCAGCAGATGAAGAGCAACGTGTAAGGAAGATGAGCCTGGCAGAGGCATTCATGGATTGTAAAGGAGCTAGGGAGACCAGAGAGGATGGAGTTGCAATAGTCGAGGCGGGAAAGGATGAGAGAGTGGATAAAAATCTTAGTTGTGTCTTGTGTAAGGAAATGTCTAATTTTAGAGATGTTTTTAAAGGTGGAAGCGGCAGGCTTTAGCCAAGGCATGAATGTGAGGAATGAATGAAAGGTCTGAGTCAAGTGTGACCCCAAGACATCAGGCATGCGGGGTAGGGGTAATGATGGAATTATTAGGGGGGAAAATAAGGAGCTCAGTTTTGGACAGATTTAGCTTAAGGTAGTGGTAGGACATCCAAGATGAGATATGAGAAAACATAAATTATGCTTACCTGATAATTTAATTTCCATCTGTATGAGGAGAGTCCACGGCTTTATTTATTACTTGTGGGAAATACAGAACCTGGCCACCAGGAGGAGGCAAAGACACCCCAGCCGAATGTTTAAATACCTCCCCCACTCCCCTCATCCCCCAGTCATTCTCCCAAGGGAACAAGGAACAGTAGGAGAAATATCAGGGTATAAATGGTGCCAGAAAAAAAAAGAAGAAATTTAGGTCCGCCCAACGGAGAACCGGGTGGGAGCCGTGGAGTCTCCTCCCACAGATGGAAATGAAATTTTCAGGTAAGCATAATTTATATTTTTCATCTTAATATGAGGAGAGTACACGGCTTCATTCATTACTTGTGGGAAACAAATACCCAAGCTCTAGAGAACACTGAGTGAAAACAATGGGAGGGAAAAGAGAGGCGGACCCTAGTCTGAGGGCACCACAGCCTGCAAGACCTTTCTCCCAAAAGCTGCTTCCGCCGAAGCAAACACATCAAACTTTTAAAACTTTTAAAAAGTATATAAGGAAGACCAGGTAGCCGCCTTACAAATCTGCTCCATAGAGGCCTCGTTCTTGAAGGCCCAGAAGAAGCCACAGCTTCTGTCAGGAATATCTTCATGGATATGAAGTCTATTATCATGCCCAGGAACTCCACTCTGGTACTGGGAACCACAGAACTCTTTCCAGAGTTTATCTTTCATCCATGAGATCGAAAAAGAAGAGCTCTCAATTGATCTTCTGCCAGCCGGCTATACGGAGCCTGGACCAGGATGTTGTCCAGATAAGACGCTACTGCAATACCTCTAGATCTCGCCACCGCGAGCAGAGCTCCCAGAACCTTTGTAAAGACTCTTGGAGCAGTAGCCAGACCAAAGGGGAGAACTACAAACTGGAAGTGCTGGTCCAGAAAAGTGAAACTTAGGAACTTGAAGTGATCCTTGTGTATTGGCACATGAAGGTAAGCGTCCTTCAAGTCTATCGTAGTCATGAACTGTCCCTCTTGAACTAAGGGCAAGAAAGACTTTATTGTCTCCATCTTGAACGATGGGACCGACAGAAACTTGTTTAAGCACTTTAAGTCTAAAATCGGGCGAAACGTGCCCTCCTTCTTTGGGACCACGAAAAGGTTTGAATAGTACCCTAGACCTCTTTCTGCTAGAGGTACCGGTACAATTACTCCTAGAGAGGAGAGATCCCTCACGCACTCTAGAAAGGCATCTCGTTTCTCTGGTTTTGACGATAGATTTGACAAGAGGAATCTGCCCCCGGGAGAGTAAGATTTTAAACCTATCCTGTAACCCTGGGCAATGACCTCCAGAACCCAAGCATCCTGCACGTTTCTCATCCAAGCCTCTGCGAAAAGAGATAGTCTGCCCCCTACAAGATCCAGAGACGGATCGGGGGCCGCCCCTTCATGCCGATTTTGTCTTGGCGGGCTTCTTGCTCTGCTTGGCCTTATTCCAAGACTGAGAAGGTTTCTAAGATCGCTTGGACTGCTCGGGCTTCGCGGCAGGCTGCTGTCGTTGGGACTTATCTGAACGAAAGGGACGAAAATTAGGACCCTTAGACTTATGCTTCTTATCCTGCGGAAGAAAGGCACCCTTGCCTCCCGTGACCGTGGATATGATAGAGTCCAGGGCCTGGACCGAAACAAACCTTTCCCTTAAATGAAAAGGAAAGTATTCTAGATTTGGACGTCATGTCAGCAGACCACAACTTTAACCAAAGAGCCCTCCGGGCCAGAACAGAAAAACCTGATGTCTTGGCATTCAGGCGAATAATCAGCCTATTTTCATCACAGATAAACGAATTAGGTACCCTCAGGGCCTTAAGTTTTTCCTGTATCTCATCGAGGGGAGTCTCCACCTCGATCATATCTGATAGAGAGTCACACAAATAAGTAGCGGCTCCCACCACCGCAGTGACCGCCGCCGTCGCAGGCTGAAATAAGAACCCTGTGTGCTGAAACATCTTTCTTAACAGGGTCTCTAATTTCTTATCCATGGGCTCCTTAAATGACAAACTATCCTCGAGTGAGATAGTGGTGCACTTAGCGATCAAGGAGATAGCTCCATCCACCTAGGGATAGATCCCCACAATTCCAGCTGAGAGTCAGGAACCGGAAATAATTTCTTAAACGAAGAAAAAGGGGAAAAAGATGATCCAAGTCTCTCCCATTCATTCTTAATAATATTCCCCATCTTAACAGGAACCGGGAAAGTCTGGGAAACTACCCTGTCCTCAAAAACCTTATAAAGCTTAGAAATAGAAGGTTCCTCAGGTAACTTTGGTTCCGGAACCTCTAGAGTAGCCAACACCTCTTTTAATAAAAAGCTTAAGTGCTCCATCCTAAACCTAAAGTCTGGTTCCTCCGCAGCTGGAGGTTTAGAGGCAACACATTCCGACTTAGAGAAAATTCCTCTGAAGTATCGGAATCCTCTTCATTAGCGGATAATCTAGTCTCAGATATATCCAACGGAGTAGATGACCCCTGGGAAGGATAGCAATGTTTAATCTTTCGCTTGCGCTTAGCAGGGCGAGGTAAAGCACTGAAGGCTGCAGACACTGCTGTTTGCAACTGATCAGCAAAATCTGGCGGCCACAGGGCCCCTCCCGCAGGATTAGTAGTGTGCTGGGGAGCTGCATGTGTAATCGGAGATGATTGTAGGGAAAGCACCTTGCGGGACGGAGACCGGCAGAGGTGGACGGCTCAGTGGTACTAAACATCTTATTCTTTTTAGATATCACTATTTTGTCAAGGCATGGGGAACATAGCTGAGCAGGCGGGTATACCATAGCCTCCTCACAATAAACACAGGCATTAGATTTAGGTAAAGAGGGAGTATCCTCTAACGCATCAGAGTCCTCCATAGCTTGCGCCTTTAATATACTATAGAAAAAAATAAATGGCACCTTTATACCCCAATGGTCGGGTCTCTCACCACCTCCTATGACCCAGGCCCACAGAGAAACCGCTTTGTCTCCTGCAACCGACAGTCAGGAAAAAGGAAGAGAATGAGACCACACCAGGTCACATGGAGCGCCATGCAGGACCGCCCCTGCAGCTTAGAAAAAGCGCGCCAAACTAAACAGGCTGCGCAGATAATCAAAATGAAAGAACCTGACTGTTAACACATTGCCAGAGCCACATCTCACACATGACGTTGCGAAAAACACAATAAACAATTATGTATAAATCCCCCCCTGTTCAATAATCTCCTTCTGGAGATATTAACCCTTGACGCCATACAGATAAAAGGAGCCACACTGTGACCCTGTCTTCTTGGGTTATCATACATGTATAAAAAAATGAAACGATCTTACCAGAATCTATGGCGTGGAACAGGAACACATCCTCTCAAGTTTGACTTTGTTGTAGCATCGCTCCTGACATGGACTTGAGTGGTAGAAAGCAGGCAGTGAAACTCGTCAACACTGATTGCTTAAGGAGTTGTTAATACGAGTCGGGATGGTTTCGCAGAAAGACTCTCCCTGCATCTCCAGACCCTAACATTCGTCAATGTTCTCACTGAGAGCCTGACAAGACTACTTAAAACTCCAGTCCCATTCCGAAGAGTACTACCCTCCATAAGAGACTACTCCGAATCTTCTGACACTTCTCTGCCATCCTTCTGTGACGAAAGGCAAAGAATGACTGGGGGATGAAGAGAGTGGGGGAGGTATTTAAGCCTTTGGCTGGGGTGTCTTTGCCTAATCCTGGTGGCCAGGTTCTGTATTTCCCACAAGTAATGACTGAAGCTGTGGACTTTCCTCATATTAAGATGGAAAGACAGTAAGTGAAACAGGTTAGTAAGGAAGGAGGTAGGTATGGTGCAGAAAGGTAGATTTGGGTGTCATCGGCATACAAATGGTATTGAAACCCGTGTGACTTAATTAAGAAACCTAATGATGACGTGTAGATTAAAAAGAGTAGGGGACCGAGGACAGAGCCTTGAGGTACCCCAACAGAAAGTGGTAACAGGGCAGAGGATGCTCCAGAGAAGGCTACACTAAAGGTACAGTTAGATAGATAGGAAGAGAACCAAGAGAGCTGTGTCACAGATGCCGAAGGATTGGAGGGTTTGGAGCAAAAGAGGGTAGTCGACAGTGTCAAAGGCTGCAGACAGATAAAGGAGGATAAGCAGAGAGAAGTGGCCTTTGGATTTTGCTGTAAGTAGGTAATTGGTAAACTTGACAATTGCTGTCTCTGTGGAGTGATGGGGACGGAATCCAGATTGCAGTGGGTCAAGAAGAGAGTTTAGTGCAAGGAAATGGGATAGACGTGCATATACTAGCTTTTCAAGAAACTTTGAGGCAACAGGGAGTAGGGAAATAGGGTGGTAGTTGGATGGGGAGGTTGGATCGAGGGAAGGTTTTTTGAGTATAGGTGTGACCAGGGCATGTATTAGAGATGAGGGAAATATACCAGTGCTGAGGGAGAGGTTTAAAAATGTGTGTGAGTATAGGGGTGAGGGTAGAAGAGAGGGAGGGGAGAAGCTGTGAGGGGATGGGGTCGAGGGGACAGGTAGTGAGGTGGGAGGACAGTATAAGGGAAGAAACTTCTTCCTCTGTAACCGAGGCAAAAGAGCTATTTATGTCTATTTGGATGATTGTGAGATTTTGAGGGGGTGGGGGATTGGTAGTATGTTGAGAGCTGATTTCACTTCTGATGAAGTCAATTTTGTTATTGAAGTGGCTGGCAAAATTTTGAGCTGAGAGAGAAGTTGTATCAGGAGGTGGGGTGGGCGGAGAAGAGTATTGAAAGTGGAAAACAGATGTTTTGGTTTAGAGCAAGGAGTAGAGATGAGATTAGATAAGTATTGTTGCTTATAAAGATTAAGGGCAGAATAGTAGGAGTTCAAGATGAACTTGTAGTGAAGAAAGTCAGCTGAACTCTGAGATTACCTCCAGTGTCGCTCAGCAGCACAGGAACATCTGCGTAGGTATCGTGTCAGAGGAGTATGCCAGGGTTGAGGATGAGAGTGTGGTTTCTGAGCTATGGTATGTGGGGCCAGATTTTCAATGACCGATCTAAGGGTGGAGTTATGGTGGCAGATAGATTGGTCAGGGCAGGAAAAGGAAGGGATGGAAGAGAGGAGAGGTTCGAGAGAGCTGCCGAGCTGTTGCTGATCTAATGACTTAGTGCTTCTGTGAAGTTTGGTGTGAGGGGTAGAGGGAGGAGGAGTGGTAGGAAGGGAAGTGATGTTGTTTGCAAATGAGGAGATGGTCAGAAAGAGGAAAAACAAATTATGCTTACCTGATAATTTCATTTCCATCTGTGGGAGAAGAGTCCACGGCTTCATTCATTACTTGTGGGAATTAAGAACCTGGCCACCAGAAGGAGGCAAAGACACCCCAGCCAAAGGCTTAAATACTTCCCCCAATCCCCTCATCCCCCAGTCATTCTGCCAAGGGAACAAGGAACAGTAGGAGAAATATCAGGGTATAAATGGTGCCAGAAGAATAAAATTAAATTTAGGTCCGCGCACCGGAGAAACGGGCGGGAGCCGTGGACTCTCCTCCCACAGATGAAAATGAAATGATCAGGTAAGCATAATTTATGTTTTCCATCTTAATGGTTGGAGAGTCCACTGCTTCATTCATTATTTGTGGGAAACATATACCCAAGCTCTAGAGGACACTGAATGAAAAAAAACGGGAGGGTAAAAGGAGGCGGACCCTAAACTGAGGGCATCAAAGCCTGCAGAAACTTTCTCCCAAAAGCGGCTTCTGCCAAAGCAAAAACATTAAATTTGTAAAATTTTGCAAAAGTATGTAAGGAGGACCAAGTAGCCGCCTTACAAATCTGTTCCATAGAAGCCTTGTTCCTAAAAGCCCAAGAAGAGACCACAGCCCTAGTTGAGTGAGCCGTAATCCTCTGAAGAGGCTTATGTCCCGCTGTCTCATAGGCCAAACGGATAATGCTCCACAATCAAAAAGACAGTAAAGTGGAAGAGGCCCTCTGTCCCCTGCGCTTCCCTGAATACACAAAAAATAAAGACGAAGTCTAACTGAATTCCTTTGTGGCCTGAAGATAAAACTTCAAGGCCCAAACCACAAGGCTAATCCACCTCTCTTGACGCTCTGTTTCTGCTGCACCTCTCTGTGAGTCCCTTTACTGGCTCCCCCATTTACAGCCGAATTAAATTCAAAATTCTCACCCTGACCTAAAAAGCCCTTACCAATGCTACCCCACCCTACCTGTCCTCACTCATCAACAAATATACTCCAGCCCGCCCTCTAAAAACCAACATTGACCTGCTTCTTGCGTCCTCTACCAGCACCTCCTCTCATGCTAGACTACAGGAATTCTCTAGTGTGGCACCAACCCTCTGGAACGTACTTCCTCGAGCTGTCAGACTTTCCCCTAACCTCTCCTCCTTTAAATGTTCCCTAAAGACCTTTCTGTTCAGGGAAGCTTATCACCCGACTCATTAACAAATTAACTTCACTTACCCAACAGTTGCCCTCATCTATCTCCTCACTTATATCATTCTTACCTTTGCAGTCCCCACCTCCTGTTTCCCATCCTCCCACACATCTAGATTGTACATTCCCATGGGAATAGGGCCCTCAATTCCCCCTGTATTTGTCTGTAAAATGTTGTCTCTTATTGTATTGTTTCTCCATTGTACTTTTAATCCTTGTACCCATGGGCAGCACTGCGGAATCTGTTGGCACTTTATAAATAAAAAATAATAATAACCACATCCAAATTATGAAGCAACCTTTCTTTAGACGAAGAAGGGTTAAGACACAAGGAATGAACTACTATTTCCTGATTGATGTCACGATTCGACACAACCTCAGGAAGAAAACCCAATCCAGTGCGAAGAACAGCCTTATCAGCGTGAAAAACCAGGTAAGGAGGCTCACATTGCAAAGCCGCTAACTCAGAGACTCTGCGAGCCGATGCAATAGCCAGTAGGAATAGGACCTTCCAGGAAAGAATTATAATGTCAAGCGAATGCATAGGCTCAAACGGAACCCTCTGCAAAATCTTAAGTACCAAGTTTAAGACAGGTCTGATCCTAGAGCCTGAACAAAAGACTGAATATCAGGAAGCTCTGATAGCTTCTTGTGTAACAGTACAGATAAAGCCGAAATCTGTCCCTTTAAGGAACTGGCAGCAAGACCCTTATCCAGTCCATCCTGGAGAAAAGCCAGAATCCTGGATACCCTAACCTTGTGCCAGGGATATCCACGTTCCTTACACCAGGACAAGCAGGTCCTCCACACCTTATGATAGATGACGAGTGACCGGTTTCCTGGCCTGAATGAGAGTATCAATCACTCACTCAGAAAATCCTCTCTTGGCTAAGACTAGGCGTTCAATCTTCACGCAGTCAGCCTAAGAGAATCGAGATTTTGGTGTAGAAAGGGACCCTGAACCAGCAGATCTCTGTGACAGGGTAACCTCCTTGGAGGAGACGATGATACCCAACCAGATCCGCAAACCACGTCCTCCGTGGCCACGACGGAGCAATCAGAATACTCGAAGCTTGCTCCTGTTTGATGCAGGCCACCACTCGAGGAAGAAGTGGCAACGGTGGAAAAATTAAAGTAGGTTGAACTCCCAAGGCACCCCTAAGGCATCTATCAGCTCTGCTTGGGGATCCCTGGATTGCGACCCATATCTGGGTAGCTTGAAGTTGAGTGTGGACACCATGAGGTCTATCTCTGCCGTCCCCCATCTGTTGCAGATCTCCGCGAACACCTTGGGATGGAGAGACCATTCCCCTGGATGAAACGACTGTCTGCTGAGAAAATTCACTTCCCAGTTGTCGGAATGTGGATCGCTGAGGGCGAAAAATTGTGGTTCTCTACCCCTCTACCTACTTCCTCATGGCTGGGGAGCTTCTCTATCCCCCCTGATGGTTGATGTAAGCCACCGAGGTAATGTTGTCGGAAATCTGATGAATCGGGACGACCCCAGGAGGGGCCAAACCCTCAGAGCGTTGAATATTGCTCAAAGTTCCAGAATATTTAATCGGTAGACTTGACTCCTTTAGAGTCCACCTGCCCTGTGCCATTCTGGCACCCAAAACAGCTCCCCATCCGTGTCCATGGTCACAATCTCCCAGGATGGTCTCAAGAAGGATGTCCCCTGGGATAGCTGTCCCGGATATATCCACCAAGAGAGGGATTCCCTTGTTTGGTTGTCCAGAGATATCTGTTGGGATCGCCGTTCCATTGTCTCAACATGCACAACTGAAGAGGTCTGAAATGGAACCTGGAGTATGGAATGACATCTATGCTGGATACCATTAGCCCAATCACCTCCATACACCTGGTCACAGATGTCCTTGAGGAGGTCTGAAGGGCAAGACAGCTGGACGGAATCTTGCAACGTCTCTTATCTGTCAAAAATGTCTTCATAGATAAGGAATCTATTATAGTACCCAGGAATTCCACCCTGTTGCTGGGGACCAGGGAACTCTTTCCTTTGTTTATCTTCCATCCGTTTGATTGAAGGAGAAGAATAAGAGCCCTCGAGTGATTCTCCGCGAGACTGCAGGACGGAGCCTGGATCAGGATATCTTCCAGATAAGGAGCCACTGCAATACCTCTGGCTTTCGCCACCGCGAGCAGCACACCCCAAACCTCTTTCTGCTAGAGGGACTGGGACGATTACTCCGAGAGAGGAGAGATCCCTCATGCATCCTAGGAAGGCGTCTCTCTTCTCTGGACTTGATGATAGGATTGACAGAAGGAATCTGCCTCTGGGCGGATGAGTCTTGAACCCTATAGTGTAACCCTGGGCTATGACCTCCATAACCCAAGGGTCCTGAAAGTCTCTTATCCAGGCCTCCGCAAAAATAGATAGTCTGCCCCCTATGCGATACAGAGACGGATCGGGGGACGCCCCTTTATGCTGATTTTGTCTCGGCAGGCTTCTTGCTACGCTTGGTTTTGTTCCAAGAGTGAGCTGGTTTCCAAGATCCCTTGGACTACTCTGTTTTCGTGGCAGGCTGCTGGTGTTGAGACTTGTCCGAACGAAAGGGATGAAAAGTAGACCCCTTAGGCTTATTCTTCTTATCCTGCGGAAGAAAAGCACCCTTGCCAGCCATGACCGTGGGTATCATAGAGTCCAGGCCTGGACCAAAAAGAACCTTCCCCTTAAACAGGAGGGAAAGTAATCTAGACTTGGAAGTAATGTCAGCAAACCACGACTTTAACCACAGAGACCTATTGGCTAGAACCGAAAAACCTGATGTCTTGGCATTCAGGCGAATAATCTGCATATTTGCATCACAGATAAACGAATGCGCTACCCTTAAGGCCTTAATTCGTTCCTGTATTTCCTTGAGGGGAGTCTCCACATCGACAATAGTTGACATAGCGTCACACCAATAGGTAGAAGCTCCAGCCACCTGCCGCTGCCAGTTGAAAAACGAACCCCGTGAGTTGGAACATCTTTCTCAACATGGATTCCAATTTTTTATCCATGGGCTATCTTCGAGCGGGATAGTCGTTCGCTTAGCGAGCATGGAAATAGCGCCATCCACCTTAGGAATGGCCCCCCACAGCTCAAGCTGCGAGTCCGGAATGGGGAACAACTTTTTAAAAGATGTAGAGAGGGAAAAGGACGAACCAAGTTTCTCTCATTCGTTCTTAATAATATAAGCCATTTTAATGGGGACCGGGAAAGTCTGAGGCACCACCCTGTCCTCATAAACCCTATCTAGCTTAGGGATCGAAGGTTCCTTTGGCAGTTTCAGTTCAGTAACCTCTAACGTAGCAAGCACCTCTTTCAGCAGAAAGCGCAAATGCTCCATCTTAAATTTAAAATCTGGATCCTCTGCAGACGGAGGTTTAGATGTGGCCGATTCTGACTCAGAAAAAAGTCCTCCGAAGAGTCTTTGTCATCTTCATCAGCGGATAATCTGTCAGAGACATCAAGCGGAGTAGATGACCCCTGGAAAGGATAGCTATGTGTCACCTTTCGCTTGCTCTTAGAAGTGCGTGGTAAGGCATAGAAGGCCGCAGAAACCGTGGTTTGTAACTGATCAGCGAAATCTGGCGGCCAAAGGGCCCCTCCCGCGGGAGGATTAATAGTGCCCTGGGGAGCTGCATGTGCAATCGGAGATGAGTGTAGCAAACGCACCTCGCGGGACGGAGAACCCTCAGAGTTGGACGGCTCAGTTGTACTAAATATCTTATTCTTTTTAGATATTGCAATTTTATAAAAGCATGTGGAACAAAGTTGAGCAGGCGGATCAACTGGAACCTCCTCACAATAGACACAGTTATTAGGTTTAATTAAAGAGGGAGTACCCTCTAACATATCAGAGTCCTCCATAGCTTGCGCCTTTATTGCAGACTAGATAGAAATTAAATGCCACCTTTATACCCCAATGGCCGGGGCACTCAACACCTCCTAGACCCGGACCACAGAGAAACCGCTTTGTCTCCTACAACCGTCAGTCAGGAAAGAGAAAGTTAAAGAGGCCACACCCGGTCACATGGAGTGCCATGCAGAACCGCCCCTAGACCATAGAGAAAATGCCCCAAAAAAGGCCTGCGTCAATCTCTTGATAAGAAACTGACTATTCACACACTGACAGAGCCTCATCTCACACATGTTGCAGGATTAAACACAATAAATAATATTATGAACAAATCCCCCCCTGTTCAATAACCCCCATTCTGAGGGTATTAACCTTCGATACTATACAGATAAAAGGAGACACACTGTGACCCTGTCTTCTTACGTTATATGTGTATAAATAAATCAATCTTACCAGAAACTATGCCGTGGAACAGGAACAAGGCCTATCAAGTGTGACAGGGTAGTAGCATCGCTCCTGACATGGACTGACATGGAGCAGAAAGCAGGCAGTGAAACTCGTCAACGCTGATTGCTTATGGAGCTGTTAATGAGTCGGGATGGTTTCACAGAAAGACTCTCCCTGCATCTCCGGACTCCAACTTTCTTCCATGCTCTCACTGAGAGGTTGACAGGACTACTTAAAACTCCAGTCAACATTGCGAAGAGTACTAAACTCCATAAGAGACTACTCCGAATCTTCCGACACTTCTCTTCCAACCTCCTGTGACGAAAGGCAAAGAATGACTGGAGGATGAGGGGAGTGGGGGAGGTATTTAAGCCTTTGGCTGGGGTGTCTTTGCCTCCTCCTGGTGGCCAGGTTCTTAATTCCCACAAGTAATGAATGAAGCCGTGGACTCTCCTCCCATTAAGATGGAAAGCCGAGTTTGTGAAATTAGAGATAGTGCATCGATAGATGAAAATCAGATCGAAGGAGTGACCAGCTTTGTGAGTGGGAGAGTCAGTCCATTGTGACAGGCCGAAAGAGGAATAAGCAAACCTCAGGAACTGACAGTGATTCCTGTGGATGGGAATGTGTAGGTATGCATCCTTGAGGTTTATTGTAGTCATAAATTGGCCCTGTTGTATAAAAAGCAATATTGTGCAAATGGTTTCAATCCTGACATGTTTAACGTCTTTAGGTCTAAGACAGGTGTGTAGGTCCCTTCCTTCTATTGGGACAATAAACAGATTGGAGTAAAATTCTTGTTCCTGTTGAGGTAAAAAGTACTGGGAAAATTACACCCATATCCTCTAATTCCCAAGCACACTGTAGAAAGGCAGCTGCCTTTGGCTGAAGTTTAAAAACATGAGACAAAAGGAATTGCCCTAGAGGAGGTCTGGACTTGAAGACTATCTGATAACCCTGAGAAATTATGTTTCAAACACAGGGGTCCTGGACTGACCTGCACCAGGCCTCCTGAAAGAAACTCACTCTGCCCCCTATCAGAACAGATTCTGGTTCAGGGGCCACACCTTTATGCTGATTTAGTGGTGTTGTTGGACTTTTTGGATTGCTTGGACTTTGACCACAAAGAACCAGGCTGACTTGGAGAGCTCAGGTTTTTGAGAAGAGAAGGACTTCTGATCTCCTGAGGAGGGAATGGAACAAAACTGATTTCTTCTGTTTTTTCCGTTGAATTTTTTTACTCACCCCCTTCTCCAGCCTAACCGGAGCCTGCCCTATGGAACAGCATCATGCTTGAAGCTATTGCTAGGGCCATACACACAATTTTGTAAAGTGCTCAAGAAATTACCCCAAAAGCTGCCGGAGGGTTAAAAAGGGTTGGAGGTTTACCTATAGTAGAACTGTTAGTTAAGGACATGATATGGAGAAAAAAAGTGTGTCATGAGGGGCGCAGGTTAAGTCCCCTGGCTATGCTGTACCTGTGTCAGAGTACTACAGATAGCCTCTGGGCGGCTGTGTCTGTGCTGTGTAAAGGCACTTACCTTACACAGCACCCCTCCACTGGCTTACCAGGCATGTCATTTATGTCAATGCAGTTGCAGCAGTATAAAGTAGAGAGCCCATCAAGTGCAGGTATCGAGTACTGCAGAGTATTGCTGTAGGAAATACCAAAGTCCCATAGGGGTAGCCTATTGACGAGTCCCTGCAATGCCTGAGGGTAGTTACGGCTGAAATACCGTTAGGGAATATGCTGTGCACATAACAGGGTATTCCTTTGTCCCTGTATCATACAGCTACAATGAAGAGGTTTTTCTGTCTTCTTTGTAAATGATACTCCCCAGACACTCTGGGTCTCACATAGGTCTGAGCTCCCAATTTATAATCCATAAGCAAGTAGCCGGCACAACCTCAATTCTCAACCATCTCCTAGGAGGCCAAGAAAAAATAAGAGAGATGGGAGGGTTTTAAAGCTCTTGAATGGGTTCTTGACCTCCAAATAGTGGTGGGAAATATATCCCATATGTTATGGAGGACTGTGGACCATAATCATTTTACGAAAGAAAGGATACTTTTATTTTCTTATCTTAATTAAATGAAACAATACAGATTAAAAAAAATTAAAATGTTGTTTTGAAGGTGAAGTGATGATAAATGTGGACCATTATACTTGTGTTAGAAATATGAAGGAAACAATGACTCCTGTGCTGCTATTTACCACACACCATAGAAAATGACACATATTGTGGAGTTTTTCTATATTATGGTAATTCTCAAAAATGATTGTTCTGTGGGGGAAAAACAAGGTGTTATTTGTCCTCATAGAAATATAGTTGAAATGTATGTGTAAATGCTAGAACCAATGACAACTAGCACAGGGGTGTGAATCAGCTCAGCATTGAAAGGGTTAAACACTGCATTGAATAAAAGTTTGTAATTGTCTCCTAAGACTTGGGAGTGTTCACTAAATTATCAATTTACATGTTTGAGGGTTCATGTTTTTCCGCAATCCTGCCAAATAGGAAAGCCAATCTGAAGGCTTACTGCCCACCCTCTTTGAAACGAAGCATAACGTACTCCCAGCATGTCTGCACGGTTGCTGAGTTATATGGATAATGGTGATGAATAATGCAAAAAAAATATGCAGATTTTTACCTTGGCTGCCATTCGAAGAAACAATTTGTTTTGGTCCTCAGATGTTGCCATCTTTTCTCTTCTTACTAGATCTTGAAGGCTCTGGTTATCGTCATCATGAAAGTACCTCACCCGTTCTTTATCAACATGTGTAGTAGCCTAAAAGGACAAAACAAGTTGTTACATTCAACAGTAAAAAATATAGGAATATTATTTTTGTAATATAGGCCTATATTACAAGTTGAGAAATAATTTTTTAGTG